>NC_141877.1:196496769-196799800 GCF_056163025.1 Triticum urartu | reverse complement strand
CCAAACACCATAGGGAGTGTTCGGCATCGTGAGTTTGGCCCTATATGCATCAGCTACGGATCATGTCTTTGGTCAAATGTTTGGTTTGCCCGGCTCTCATGTTTTGGTACCTTACGTTCCATTATATCGGCTAAGGTAGCACTGGGAGAACTACTGCGATTGTGCCCTGGTTCATCCGGATGAGCACCTCAGTAGAGAAAGCCGAAAACTGACTGTCATGATATAGCGAGAGACTGGTCAACCACTCGATGACTAATCGGAATCTTCGGGATTCCTCCGCATTAACAAAGGGCCATTTCTCGGTCATGTACGTACGTGCACTGTATTCGGAGGAGCGCAGAAGTACCAGGGGCTATATAGTAGCCCCACTGTCAAACTCCTATGGCTAAGTGAAAGTGTTAAAGCAATATAGTCTGATTGCCTCGTTCGCTATTCTATCACCTCCTTAACAGACCAAGGCGTTGGATCAAGTGTGGATATGCATCTTTTCCGAACACCCCCGCATTCTTTGCGTGGGGGCGGAAGCCGACGACTGCAAACTTTCAGGTTATATACATATATACATAAACGGCCGCACAGGAGGCATCATAGTACTTTCGGGCAAAAGTATAAATACAGCCTTGATTAATTCAGAAAAACATTGTTTGTACAATGGGACTACATGTCACTGGAAAATAATATTCTTCGAGCACTAAGCCTCTATCGAACAAGCGCCTTCGAGGACTTCTTCAAAGTAGTGCTCGGCAGCAACTCGGCCTATGGCCAAACCCTGTGCCGCAACAGTGGTGGCCTCCATCTCCGCCCAGTATGTTTTGACATGGGCAAGGGCCATCCGCGCACCTTCTATGCACGCTGGTCTCTTTACAGCATCAACGCGTGGCACAGCTTCAAGGAATTGTTGCACTAAGCTAAAATAGCTACTCGGCCTTGGCCCTCTCGGCCACAGGTGATCCACAACGGACCTCATGGCAAGTCCGGACAACCTATGGAGCTCGGCCCAACTGGTCAATCGCTCATTCAGCAGCAGCGGACGGACTGGAGCGTGAAACTGTGACCAAAACAGCTTTTCCACTTCGGGACCTTTCTGATCCTTGAAGTACTTGGCTTTGTCAGCAGCACTTGTAGCCAAATCCATGTATGCATCAGCAGAACTCCATAGCCGGTCCAGAGGAGCATATTTCGAATCTCCGAACTTAGTCCGCAACAAGAAGGGCTTCCCAAACACGATATCTGCAGCTTGATTCAGTTCCTCCTTCGTCGCTCTAATTTTGGGGCGGGCTTCCTTGTCAGCCACTCAGGCCTTCTCCAGGTCTGTCGCCTTCACCCGGTTTTCTTCTTCAAGAAGCCGGTAACGGTCAGTAGCATCTTTTAACTCTATGGTAATCTTGGCTATTTTTTTCCTTGCTCTCGCAATGCGCGGCCTGTTCGGCCCTTAACTCTTCGGTCGCCTTTAAAGCGTCCGCATTGCTACTCCTTGCTTGCTCCTTGGCTCGGGCAAGCTCCGCCCGAAGGGTCTCCATGGTGGCAGCTCCATCTACAGTCACAACATGCTAACGATACTGGCATCATGCTACTCTTATTATGTGACGATCACCAGAAAAATCACTCACCCTGTGCCTCGTCAAGCCGCTTGTTGACAAGCACGATATCGGCATTTGCCGCATCCAGTTGCCGCTTTAGTTCGGCAAAACCATCAGTCCGGGTCACCACCGGAGCTTCAACCACCTGCACATAAAGGCGATCTGGTTATTACCTAGGACTATGATCCTCTTCTTGCCGCCGTTACCGACGACAACCAGTCTCAGGGGCTACTATCTGCATGGGCATACCTAAAGTATGTGGTACTATTAAAGGCATATATTGTTTCACGTACCTCGAAGCCTTTCAGCAGACTCATAAAAGCTTCGTGCAAACCGCTTTCAGCAGATGAAATCCTCTCAATTACCGTACCCATTAGTGTATGATGCGCTTTCGAGACAACAGCTTGCCCCAGAAGATCCTTCAGCGCGTACGACCGCACACTGTACGGACCCTTGTTATCGCTCCCCTCAGGAGCCGGATACTGGGGATGCCGGGCAGCCAAAGGGTTATCCTCTGGCCCTAGTGGATCCGGAGATACCCTTCGCGACGACACTTCAAGGTCGCCTGCTTCTTGAGTTTGGGAGTCCGGGGAGGCATTTCGCTCTCCATCATCTCCGAAAGAAGATCCCCCAAAGATGAACTCTGTCGAGAAGGGCTGCGATCCGGACTACAATTTATAAGCATCGAGTATTGTCTTCGGAAGTAAGATAGGATATATTCACTATTAAGTACTTTTTGATTACTTACAGCTCGGTAGAGGGCTGATCCCCGTGCGGACATTGTGCGGCCAGAATACCCTCCGAGGCAGGACCCTCTGGCGAAGATTTCTTCTCCCGTTTGGAAACTTTAGTTTCCAGATCTTCAGAGGTAGTCATCTTCCTTCCCCGGGGAGAGAGAATGTCAGATTCTTCCCCCTAGTTATCCTCCCTCGCAAAGGCGCTCATTCCCTCGATTGGAATAGATAGTGATGGAGGCCCGCTTTCACCCTCTTTATTCCCCCCTTCATCTTCCTTTGAGGGCACTAGATGAGGTGCTGGCTCGAGCATCTTTTCTAGCACTGGATTGCCCAAACCCCCTGGAAGGGGAGCCGAACACCGGATCAGCTTCGCCTTTGTTATCCAGTCCTGGTCAAAGAGCGATTCTTCAGAATGATGTCATGATAAATAAAAGGACAGTGTGTTCGGCCATGGGATTACTTACTTGGGCAGCGGGGCAGTTGCAGCTTAGGCCCACGTCCTCGATGGTGTCCGCCGAACACCCTATTTGGGGTCCGAAGAACGATTTGTACATCTCCTCGTGCGTCATGGCATGGAAATGCTGAATAGCGCACCATCCTTCCGGGTTGAATTCCCACATACGGAGGGGTCGGTGTTTGCAAGCCTGGACTCGACGAACCAGCATAACTTGCATTACCATAACCAGACTGAAATCTCCCTTGAAGAGATCTCGGATACGGCTCTCTAGTATTGGCACGTCCTTGGCTGGACCCTAGCTCAGCCCCCTGCTGATCCATGACATCAGTTGTGGTGGGGGGCCCGAGCGAAAGGCGAGGGCAGCTACCCATTTGGCACTTCGGGGAGCTGTGATGTAAAACCACTCCCGCTGCCACAATCCGGACATCTCTGGAAAGGAACCCTTTGGCCGTGGAGCGTCAGCAATTTTGCTTATTTAAGCACCTCCGCACGCTGCGTACTGCCCCTCGACCGTCTTCGGCTACACATCGAAGGTCTTGAGCCACAGGCCGATGTGAGGGGTAATGCGGAGGAAGGCCTCACATACAAAAATAAATGACGAGATGTGAAGAAGGGAATCCGGGGCCAGATCATGACAATCAAGCCTTTAATAGAACATAAGACCCCTAACAAAGGGATCCAGAGCGAGGCCTAGTCCTCGGAGGAAGTGGGAGACGAACACGACACTCTCGTTGGGTTCGGGAGTAGGGACGACCTGCCCTCGGGCGGGCAGCCTATGCGAAATTTCGGCGGTCATATATCTGGCCTCCCTCAACTTCTTGATGTCCTCCTCTGTGACGAAGGAAGGCATCCACCGGCCTTGAAGGCTGGATCCGGACATGATTGAAGGTCCGAAGCGCCTGACCTGAGCTTTGGGTGTTAGAACTTGAGGCGGGGGAAGGATTCGATTGAGCGCGGGAGGGGAAAAAGAAAAGGCCCTGTCCCTTTATAAAGAGGGTGAATATCAGACGTCCCCCTCGTGGCCGTTTGAGACTTACCTAAGATCTAGGAGTCATACCAACAGGCACGGCTGGGTTACCCACATTTGTATTGATGATAATCCCGTGATAAGGGGAAGACGATCTCTGCTTTGACAAGACGTGTCAAGAAACCGCCTCGCGTTATGTGCGGGGCTGGTTAAAGAAAAACGGTTCAAATAATGACCGGGCCATGGCGTGACGTAATGCTATCAAAACATGTCAGCGGATTTGATTTGTGGAAATATTATTCTCTCTACGGTGGTGTGTGAAACTTATTTTGCAGGGTCGGACACTATCCTTGTATTCAAACTCTTCCATTGTGTATTCGGAGGAGGAACCCGCCTTGCAATGCCGAAAAAACACTGCGTGCCGGACTCATCGTCATTGAAGCCTGGTTCAGGGGCTACTGATGGAGTCCTGGATTACGGGGTCTCCGGACAGCCGGACTATATCCTTTGGCCGGACTGTTGGACTGTGAAGATACGAGATTGAAGACTTCGTCCCATGTCCGGATGGGACTCTACTTGGCGTGGAAGGCAAGCTAGGCAATACGGATATATATATCTCCTCCTTTGTAACCGACCTTGTGTAACCCTAGCCTCCTCCGGTGTCTATATAAACCGGAGGGTTTTAGTCCATAGGACAACATACAATCATACCATAGGCTAGCTTCTAGGGTTTAGCCTCTCTGATCTCGTGGTAGATCTACTCTTGTAATACTCATATCATCAAGAACAATCAAGCAAGAAGTAGGGTGTTACCTCCATAGAGAGGGCCCGAACCTGGGTAAACATTGTGTCCCCTGTCTCCTGTTACCATCGACCTTAGACGCACAGTTCAAGACCCCCTACCCGAGATCCGTCGGTTTTGACACCGACAAGCGTGCTGTCCGTATTACTCTCCCTGCTCCTGCCTTCTTTGATTATCAGGCAAAAGGAAGATGTGTTATTACCTGAGAGGAGGCAGATGAGTACGAGAGGAGGGCGGAGGCCGCTCGTCGCCACGCTGCAGCTCAGGAGGCGATAGCCGCTGCATCTCAGTACGACCCCAACTATTATTATGGATATCCGCCAGGCCAACCGTGGCCATAGACCAACTTAGGCCAAAAGCCTAAGCTTGGGGGAGGACGTATTTCTCACCGACATTACATTCATGTTCACACACTCATTGCCAGTTGTCTATGGTCATACTTTTTCATTGTATCATCCATGCTAGTTTATTTCCCTTTTTATGCTTTCTTCTTGTGTGTTTAATAAACCTTAAGAAAAAAAATTAGTTGTAGCTTTTAATTAGTTTACTTTCCATGCTTGTAGTAGTAATTAAAAAGAAAACCCAAAAGATTTCCTGTTCTTCTTTTGCTTGTTGGGAGCTTTCCCGTGTAAATAGTTTTATTTCTTCTCTTTTCTTTGGGGGTCGATAGGAGAAGACCATAATTAAATTGTTGAAGTGGCTCTTATATGCATTATTGTTGATCTGACAAAAGAGCCCATATTTCCTTGTCTTCTCCTGTTTATTGAATGCTTGCAGATTCCAGCTTAATCCAATGCACACGCACTATTATTATTATTCACATCATTCGGTCGTTCAAGTGAAAGGAAATTATGACGATATATGATGGACTGACTGAGATGAGAAAAGCTGGTATGAACTCGATCTCTTTTGTTTTTCTAAATATGATTAGTTCATCGTTCCTGATTCAGCCTATTATGAATAAACATGTTTGCAATGACAACTAGAGATCATAGTTTCTTGTGGCGTGCTTGATTAGCTAGGAGCTTATAATGGTTTACCTTGCGTGCCAACATGCTATTAAAATGGTTATGATGTGGTATGATAGGGTGGTATCATCCTCTGAATGATTTAAGTGACTTGACTTGGCGCGTGTTCATGCATGTAGTTGAAACAAAATCAACATAGCCTTCACGATATTTATGTTCATGGTGGATTATATCCTACTCATGCTTGCATTCGGTGTTCATTACTTTTAATGCATGTCCATGACTGTTGTCGCTCTCTAGCTGGTCGCTTCCTAGTCTTTTGCTAGCCTTCACTTGTACTAACAGGGAATACTTCTTGTGCATCCAACTCCATAAACCCGAAAGTTATGCTATATGAGTCCACCATACCTACCTATATACGGTATCTACCTGCCGTTCCAAGTAAATTTGTATGTGCCAAACTCTAAACCTTCAAATAAATATCCTTTTTTGTATGCTCGAATAGCTCATGTATCAACTAGGGTTGTCCGCATCTTCCATGTTAGGCGGGTTATTCTCAAGAGGAGTGGACTCCGCTCCTCACTCATGAGAAAGTGGCTGGTCACCGCGATGCTCAATCCCATGCTTTATGCAAATCAAATCAAAATAATTGCAAACAAAATTCCCCCTGGGACTCTTGTTAGTTGGAGGCACTCGTTGTTTCGAGCAAGCCATGATTGATGCTTGTTGGTGGAGGGGGAGTATAAAATTTACCATTCTGTTTGGGAACCGCCTATAATGTGTGTAGCATGGAAGATATCGCCATCTCTTGGTTGTTATGTTGACAATGAAAGTATACCTCTGAAAATATTATTCATCTCTATTCTAAAACTGAGCTCTGGCACCTCTACAAATCCCTGCTTCCCTCTGCGAAGGGCCTGTCTATTTACTTTCATGTTGAGTCATCATCCTCTTACTAAAAAGCACCAGTTGGAGAGCACCACTGTCATTTGCATTCATTACTATTAGTTTACATTCAGTATGGCTTGACTGGATTTCTTTTACCATGAATTACAATGTCTAGTCAGTCCTTGATCTTTAAAGGTGCTCCGCATTTATGTTTTGCAGTCTCAGAAAGGGCTAGCGAGATACCATCTTGTTATATCATATTATGATTGTTTTGAGAAAGTGTTGTCATTCGAGATTTATTATTATTGCTCGCTAGTTGATTATGCCATTGATATGAGTAAACATGAGACCTATGCGTTATTGTGAATATGGTTAGTTCATAATCTTTGCTAAAAACTTGAATGCTGGCTTTACATATTTGCAACAACAAGAGCAAACAGAGTTTGTAAAAGTTTTTCTTTATCACTTTCAGTTTATCAACTGAATTGCTTGAGGACAAGCAAAGGTTTAAGCTTGGGGGAGCTGATACGTCTCCGCCGTATCTACTTTTCCAAACACTTTTGCCCTTGTTTTGGACTCTAACTTGCATGATTTGAATGGAACTAACCCAGGCTGACGCTGTTTTCAGCAGAATTGCCATGGTGTTTTTTATGTGCAGAAACAAAAGGTCTCGGAATGACCTGAAACTTCACGGAACGTCTATTCGGAAATAATAAAAAATCCTTGCAAAAGATGAAGACCAGGGGGCCCACCACCTATCCACGAGGGTGGGGGCGCGCCCCCCTACCTCGTGGGCCCCCTGGAGCTCCTCCAACCTCAACTCCAACTCTATATATTTGGTTTCGGAGAGGAAAAAAATCAGGGAGAAGGATTCATCGTGTTTTACGATACGGAGCCGCCACCAAGCCCTAAAACCTCACCGGAGGGCTGATCTGGAGTCCGTTCGGGGCTCCGGAGAGGGGAATCTGTCGCCATCATCATCATCATCAACCATCCTCCATCACCAATTTCATGATCCTCACCACCGTGCGTGAGTAATTCCATCATAGGCTTGCTGGACGGTGATGGGTTGGATGAGATTTATCATGTAATCGAGTTAGTTTTGTTAGGGTTTGATCCCTAGTATCCACTATGTTCTGAGATTGATGTTGCTATGACTTTGCTATGCTTAATGCTTATCACTAGGGCCCGAGTGCCATGATGTCAGATTTGAACCTATTATGTTTTCATCAATATAAGAGAGTTCTTGATCCTATTTTGCAAGTCTATAGTCACCTAGTATGTGTTATGATCCGTTAACCCCGAAGTGACAATAATCGGGACACTTACCGGTGATGGCCGTAGTTTGAGGAGTTCATGTATTCACTATGTGTTAATGCTTTGGTCTGGTACTCTATTAAAAGGAGGCCTTAATACCACTTAGTTTCCGCTAGGACCCTGCTGCAACGGGAGGGTAGGACCAAAGATGTCATGCAAGTTCTTTTCCATAAGCACGTATGACTATATTCGGAATAGACGCCTACATTACATTGATGAATTGGAGCTAGTTCTGTGTCACCCTAGGTTATGACTGTTACATGATGAACCGCATCCGGCATAATTCTCTATCACCGATCCATTGCCTACGAGCTTTCCAAATATTGTTCTTCGCTTATTTACTTTTCCGTTGCTATTGCTATCATCACTACAAAATACCAAAAACATTACTTTTGCTATCATTACCGTTTGCTACCGTTACCACTACTATCATATTACCTTGCTACTATATACTTTGCTACAAATATTAAGTTTCCAGGTGTGGTTGAATTGACAACTCAGCTGCTAATACTTGAGAATATTCTTTGGCTCCCCTTATGTCGAATCAATAAATTTGGGTTGGATAATCTAGCCTCGAAAACTGTTGTGATCCCCTATACTTGTGGGTTATCACTGCCCTTGAAAAAATAATAAAGAGAGAACTTTTGGGATGGAGCATCGCCGTCTCGAGGCGGAACTTGGCGGGAGCAATTTTGCACTCCGGCAGAGCGATTCTGCCCGGGATACTTCCCTCCATGAGGGGGAAATCAAAGTTATCATCATCACGAACAACTCTCTCATCGTGGAAGGTCTAATCTTCATCGACATGTTCAACAACACCATCTTATCTCAAATCCTAGTTCATCTCTTGTATTCAATCTTTGTATCAAAACCTCATATTGGTACCTGTGGGTTGCTAGTACTGTTGATTACATCTTGTAGTTGATGCTAGTTGGTTTATTTGGTGGAAGATCATATGTTCAGATCTATTATGCTATTCAATGCCCTCTGATCTTGAGCATGAATATGATTTGTGAGTAGTTAATTTTGTTCTTGAGGACATGTGAGAAGTCTTGTCATAAGTAATCATGTGAATTTGGTATTCGTTTGATATTTTGACGATATGTATGTTGTTGACTCCCTTAGTGGTGTTATGTGAACATCGACTACATGACAGTTCACCATCTTTGGGCCTAAGGGAATGGATTGTGGAGTAGTAATTAGATGATGGGTTGACAAAATGACAGAATGTAAGTGCATCTAGTGCCACCCCTAGTTGGTTTTGGAGTATTGACGACAAACCTGGTTGAGGGACTAATGTGTTTGTGAGAATTGCAGGATAACACAGGTAGAAGTCCCTCATTGATTCGGTTTTCCTACCAGAGATGACCCCTAAAAATGTATGAAGACTTTGAAGTCAAAGGTGGTATGTGAAGACAGTCACATTGAAGACTATGACAAGAGAAGACATCGAGTGAAGACTATGGAGTGCGAAGACTTAGTTGTTTCGTCGTTCTTTTTCTTCTTTGTTGAGTCATAGGAACCACCGTACTGTTAAGTGGGGTCCAAGTGAACCAGTCAGAATGACTGAAGTGATGCTTAACCAAAATCATGTGTCTTCGAGCGAAGACAATGAGAGCAAATCTTATCCAGAGCTGGGTAAGTCAGCTTTGCTTATAGCCCAAGTAAAGTTGCCATGTGTGTTTGAAATCTGACCGTTGGAACACGTGTCAGTTCCTTAGTGACCCAGGGTCATTTCGGACAAATCAGGTTGGGTTGCCTAGTGGCTATAAATAGCCCACCCCCTACAACCATAAACGGTTGGATGCTCAGAGTTAGTGCATGGCTTTTGTCGTTTGAGAGCAACCCACCTCGAAGCCTTTGAGAGAGAATTCCTTGCGAGGATAAAGCCCTAAACACCTAGAGCCAAAGAGTGTTAGACATCACTTAAGTCTTCCTGTCTGTGTGATCTGAAGACTTATTACACTTGAGGACTGTGAAGCCTCCAGCCGGTTAGGCGTCGCCTTCTGAGCATCCAAGAGTCATTGTGGATCGCCGGTGAATGAAGTCTGTGAAGGTTTGGAAGTCTACCTTGAAGACTTACCAGAGTGATTGGGCGAGGACTGGGTGTCCTTAACTCAAGGGGAATAAGGTGAAGACGCGGTCTTCTGAGTTGAATCTCAGCCTCCCTAACAAGACGTACAGTTGTCACAGCAACTGGAACTGGTCCAACAAATCATTGTCTTCAACGAGTCACTGGTTTCATCCTTCCCATTCCTTTACTTACTGTTGGCCCTGGTGAAGTCATTGTATGATTGCATTATCTTTTGTCTTCACTGAGTGACTGCTTGTTCTGATTGGCTTCACACTATCTTCCTACCCGATCTATACTGCCTAGCTACTATTAGTCGTTGTGCTTTCACTTCATTGAATACTTGACTATGGCTTGCTTAGTGTAGTCTACCTTCCGCTGCATGATAATAGGTTTACTTCTATCGTTTGTCTTCGAAACTTCCATGTTTTGAAGACTTTCATAAAAATCGCCTATTCACCCCCCCCCCCCTCTAGTCGATCACTAGCACTTTCAATTGGTATCAAAGCAAGGTACTCCCTTGTTCCGTGTGATTCGGTTTAACCACCTGGAGTTTTAGCTATGTCGACTGCAGGGATAGTCAAAGTCTCTGTTGCGTGCCCAGTCTTCGATGGAACTGAATATACCTACTGGAAGAATAAGATGTGCATGGATCTTGAAGCCATTGATGTCGACCTATGGTATGTCGTCAAGAATGGCGTTCCCAAGGCTGGTGAAGGTGTCATCGCTGCTGATGTCAAGAAGTTCGTTCAACTGGACTCCACTACCAAGAACATCATCTGTGGTCATATGACCAAAGGACAGTATGGCCGTGTGAGTGCTTTGGAAACATCTAAACTAGTCTGGGACTGGCTCTCCAAGGTCAACGAAGGCGTCTCAACCTAGAGAGATCAGAGAATCAGTGTCCTTCGCAACCTCTTCAACCGCTTCAAGAGAAATGACAATGAGAATGTCCAGCTCACGTTTGATCGACTCACTGACATCACAAATGAGCTTCAAGCCCTCGGCGCTACTGAGATCACCAAGCATGAAGTCGTCAAGACACTCCTGAGATCACTTGACAGCTCGTTTGACACCCTAGCCCTGATGATTCAAGAATGTCATGACTTCAAGACACTCGATCCGTCTGACATACTTGAGAGGCTCAACACACATGAGTTTCAGCTTTCTGAGAAAAGAGACATCTACGGTCCCAACTATGGGTGAACTCGTGCCTTGAAGGCAAAAGCTGTCTCCTCATCTGAAGAAGAATCTGACAACAGTTCTGATGATCCTGAAGACATTGGAAAGGAGCTTGCTATGCTTGTGAAGAAGTTCCAAAAATTCACCAAGAAGAAAGGCTTCAGAAAGTCTTCACGATCAAGATCAAGGAATGATGAAGCTTCTGCTCATGACTACAAGAAGAGAACATGCCACAAGTGCAAGAAACCTGGCCACTACATCTCTGAGTGTCCGCAGTGGGACAATGAGAACAACAAGAAGAAGAAGAGCAGGGAATATGATTCTGACGACAAGAAGAAGAAGAAATACTCAAAGTCTTCTTCCAAGTCTTCCTCAATGTCTTCATCACACAAGAAGAGCTCATCTGGCAAGGCTCGTGCGTTTGTTGGCAAGGAAATGGATTCAGAGGAGGAGTCCGCTTCTGAGGAGGCGGAGGTGGAGTCTGAGGAGGAGTCCGATTCTGGCGTTGCAAGTCTGGCTACAGCATACGTTGCCAGGTCCATCTTCAACACTGAAGACAATGACTTCATCACCGACACCGATGCAAATGACAAGGACTACTCCGCTCCCACCTACTGCTTCATGACACGCGGTGCCAAGGTAAACACACGCACTACTCACTATCAAACTTCCAGTGAAGATGACTCTGATTGTGGTTCCAAACCCAGCTACAAAACTCTTGCTAAAATTGCAACTGGACAACAGAAAGCTATGGAACATATTCAAAAACTACTAGACAAAAGCGATGACCTGTTAGACTCTGAAATGACTCGATCTTAGTCCTTAGTTGAAGACATAAAAAATCTTCATGTTAAGTATGAGGAACTTGAAAGTCGTCATGAAACGCTCTCAACAACTCATGAAAAGCTTTCCTATGATTATCTTCAAAGGAAGCAAGATCTTGAGAAATTGAGAGTGGCTCATGAAGATCTTCAAAAGGAAAACGAGTCACTTCGTGCCAAACAGATTAGTTCCGCTCAGGAAGGATTTGAACCACCATGTCTTAAATGCATTCAACGTGACAATGCTACTTCTGTTGCTGGATGTTCTACTGGTGCTACTATTGCTATATCTTCAACTGTTGATGTGGTAACTAACCCCTCTGCTGAGGATGCCATTGCTATTGCTGATGAAAATGCTAGGTTGAAGACATTGCTTGAAACAGGGATGTACAAAAGTCTCAAAGGGCATCAGACACTATGTGATGTCCTCAAACGGCAGATCCTGAACCGAAACCCTTGGAAAGAGGGTCTTGGGTTCGAAAGGAAAATGAATGCTGATGGCTCCTACTGCAAACTTGAGCAGTACCCCAAAACCACATGGGTTGCTGCAAAGGAAACTTTAGTGGATCCATCCACCCGGTCTGGCTTCACTTGTGCTAATCCCATTGTTATTGATGAATCCTTTGATGCAAACTATAAGTTGTTTAAGAATCAGACTGGTGAAGTTTTTGCCAGGTATATTGGTACTAGCTGCAGGAATGGGCCACCTATGAAGAAAGTCTGGGTGCCGAAAAGGTTGTTGGAGAATCTTCCTGTGAATGTCATCATGACACCACAAGTGAAGAAGACAAACCCCAGACCACAGGCTTCATATGGTCCAAAGGCTTCATACAGACAAAGGACTCACCTGAGTCGCACTAATGCAAACATTTTGCAGGGAAGCCATACTCAGGCCTATGAATATGAGCGCGTTTCATCAAACCGCCATGTTCATAAGACCAAGAACTACTCTGCTTATTCTTATGAGTACTATTGTCCACCTGCAAGACTTTTTGCTAGGGCTCCGAAGCCAAAGTTCTCAGATGCTGCACTTAGACTCATTGCTTCGAAGCCACCCTTGAAGATGTGGGTGGCTAAGAAAGCTTAACTCTCTTTTGCAGGGAAAGGTCTCCAGCCGAAAATCAAATTCGTCTGAAGCTATTGCTGGGGACCTTAAACATCTTGTAGGGCGCAAGATCAAATGCCCAAATGGTCTTATTATGTATTTTGTTCCTGAGTCGCTTGCTACTTGCCCTATCAGTCCTAACCTCGATCTAAGCTTTCATAATCCACTTGCTCGTCAAATGTTTATGCTTCACAATTCTCTTCGTGAAGCCTATCCCCCTAACTACACTATAGGGTACGACACCAGCTGCTTCAGAATGGATTATTGATAGTGGGTGTACAAATCACATGACTGGCAAGCGAAGTCTTCTCATGGACTCAACTTTACGTCCATCTGACAAAAGTCACATCACATTTGCTGACATTGGTAAAAGCAAGGTATTGGGTCTAGGTAGAGTTGCAATCTCAAGGGATCAACACATGGATAAAGTCATGCTTGTTTAATCCCTTGGTTTCAACTTAATGTCCGTCTCAATGCTTTGCGATTTAAACATGATTGTGATATTTGGAAAATATCGTTGCCTTGTTCTAATGGAATCTGACAAGTCTCTAGTCTTTGAAGGGTATCAGAAAGATGATTTGTACGTGGTAGATTTCTCAGCAGGACCACAGCTTGCCATATGTCTTCTAGCAAAAGCTTCTGAATGCTGGCTCTGGCATCGGACGCTAGGGCATGCTAGCATGAGGAACTTGCACACTCTTGCAAGGAAGAAGCATGTCATAGGCATCGAGGGCATCAAGTTCCAGAAGGATCACTTATGCGGTGCCTGTGAAGCAGGAAAGATGACGAGGGCCAAGCATCCCTTGAAGATAATCATGACAACGACTCAACCATTCGAACTGCTCCACATGGACCTTTTTGGTCCCACTCATTACTCAACTCTTACTACTACTGCTTGTCTCTATGGCTTTGTCATTGTTGATGATTATTCAAGATATACTTGGGTGCATATAATCCTCTACAAGACTGAAGTGTAGGATGTCTTCAGACGCTTCGGCAATCGAGTCATGAACAACTATGGCATCAAGATCAAGCACATCAGAAGTGACAATGGCACTTAATTCAAGAACATTGGCCTAGACACTTATCTTGATACTTTGGGCATCACACATGAATTCTCAGCTCCATACACGCCGCAGCAGAATGGCGTCATGGAACGCAAGAACAGAACACTTATTGAGATGGCCCAGACGATGCTCAATGAATACAAGACTCCAAGAAAGTTCTGGCCTGAAGCCATTGATACTGCATGCCATATCATCAACCGTGTTTATCTTCACAAGCTTCTGAACAAGACATCCTATGAGCTCCTTACTGGCAAGAAGCCAAATGTCAGTTACTTCAGAGTATTTGGTGCCAGGTGCTGGATCAAGGAACCACATCACACTTCAAAATTTGCACCGAAAGCACATGAAGGTTTTTTGCTTGGATATGGAAAGGATTCACACTCCTACAGAGTCTTCAACCTCTTTCACTATGAAGTGGTTGAAACTGTTGTAACATCCCAAATTTTCAATTTGAAATGTTATACACTAGATCATCATTGCATAGCATATTTTATTTGCATTTTGGTGGATCCTCAAAATTATACACAACTCAAGGACCCTCGGAGAGAGTTGGGGATTTTGTTATTTTCATATTTGAGTTTCCTCAAATTTTGAAAATAGGATCATTTGATTTTATTTATTTTATCTTCAATTATTTCTATTATCAAAATATGAGAGAGGGAATAAAATGACTTTCCCAAAAATAAAGAAATATTGAGGATTTAATAATAAAAAATCAAATAAGATTTTATTTTGGTTTTATTTGCTATTTTATTTGAATTTAGGAAAAATTGCACGTTTTCAAAAATTGCATTTAGAGCCAAAAAATGTTCATCCTGTTCTAAATATTTTATTTAGACGGAGAAAATTTGTTTAGCCATTTTTCGATTTTTATTTATTTTTCTAGAATTTTGCGCCCGACTGGGCCAAGGGCCAAGCCGAGCGGGCCGGCCCAGCCAGCCGCCGCCGCCTCCAGCCGGATCGGGACCGGAGTCCCGATCGCCGCCGCCGCCGTGTCCAGGGAGGACACGCCTCCCGAGGCCGACCCCTCCCCCAAGTCGACCTCCCCCGCCCCTTTATAACCGCCGCCGCCCCCTCTACAACCACACCACCACCGCCGCCGCCGCCACACGCCCCGCCGCCGCCGCCACACGCCCCGCCGCCGCCGCACGCCGCCGCGCCGCCTGCCGCCGCCCCGCACCGCCCGGAGCCGCCGCCCCACCGCCTCGCACCACTAGCCGCCCTGCCGGAGCCTCGCCGGAGCGCCACCGCCGAGGTAGCCGCCGGCCGGTTTTTGAGAAAAGGCCATTTCGGTTTTTTTCGAAAACCCTAGTTTTCGTTTTTTTGAAATAGATCGGTTTTCTCCGGTTTATTTATTTAGCGAGCGCCCGCTCGTCCGTTCGTTTTAACGAACGCGTTTTTCATTTAGTTCCTGTTAACGAACGTTCGTTCGTTAACCTGTTCGTCATTTTTCTTTTTCTCGGATTAAATCCGCGGTTTTTCTTACCGCGATCTCTGATCCGATGTTTGTTTTAGTTTAACTTTTCGCTCGTTTATCGGAATCAGGCAATTCAAGCGCCTGGAGTTTCGTCTCGAAACCCTCTTTCCGTTTAACCAACTTAAACAAGTTTTTGCCACTATAAAAAAATCCCTAGATCCAGAATAGTAAGCGAAGCTTCTTTCTTTTGCCATTTGTCTTTCGTTGCTTCATTCGTTTTGATTCTTTTTGCCAACCGGAGTTCCTAAGTTGAACTTTCTGGTTAGATCTTTTATTCGTGTTTTACCTGTGTATTAGTTGAGTACTTATTGTATGCTTGTTTGTTTCCGATAGAGTACCCAGAGTGCGCCGCTTGCTACTTCGAATTGCTAGGTTTTGCGGATCATCAGCAAGGCAAGTAACACTTTGATCATACCTCCTACTACCCAGTTTTATTGCATTAGATCAATCCTCACACATTGCATGATTAGGATCTAATTAAATTGTGGGTTTGGGAAGTAGTTGAGTTAGAACCTATTACCTGTTTATTATCAAACCTTTGGGAGTTACTTCTACGTTTGCTTATTATGCCATGCTATGCTAGTAGACGTGGATTGGGCGAGTGTATTCATGACTGATGTGACATTGTTAATTAATGGTTTATTATTGTGGCAACCTAAACACACATCTGGGTGGATTGAGGCACCTGGGTATTCCAGCGATTTCCTGTTTTCTTTTGGACCGCCACCCAGGCTCAAAGGGAACATGAGATTATTCATGCTAGAAACTTCCGTGTGCAGCCACAAGCTACTACGGGCTCTAGCATAGTTGACTAAGTCGTGCGAACTCTTACAGTGGTAGACTAGAAGATGTAGGGGGTGTAGGTTGGTACGGTCTACCCGTTCGTAAGGTGCTAGCGCTTCTGAAAGACTATGTCACGGTCATCGTTCCTCAAACACCATGTAGTGCAAGAAATCCAGCAGAGGAGATCGAGTCTTGTGGGGAAAAGTGCGCAAACCTCTGCAGAGTGTATGAACTAATCATGGTTAGCCGTGTCCCCGGTTATGGACATCTTGAGTATCTAGTACCTGGATTATCATGTGAATCTCAACATGTTACTCTAAAATTAATTTTGTTGGGTTTTGTTAATGATGATGCTTAATTGGGATTGAGAATGCTGTCAACCATTCTCAATGATTAACAACTACCATGATAGTTAAATAAAATTTATTCCTTTGCAGTAGGGAAAAATTGGCTTTACGCAAAACTGTAGCCATAGAGCTTTCACCAGCCATATATGCATATAGAATAGCCTATTTCATTCCATTACTCTCTATGTGTTACATTGCCAGCATATTCCATGTGTTGACCCGTTTCGGGCTGCAATGTTAATGTTGCAGACCTTTTAGACGACGATTAAGGTGCCTTTAGGTCGTGGTTCTATACTCAGTGATGCCGTTGGAGTTGATGGACTCACTTATCTTCCAAGCCTTCTGATGTTATTGTTATTAGATGGCATTAAGCCATATTTATTGTAATAAGTTCTCTTTTGAGGCACTCGATGTAATAAGTGTGTGATTGCTACTCTGTTATAAATCCTTCAAGTACTGTGTGGTGTCAGCATTACTGATCCAGGGATGACACCTGAGCACAGAGATTGGACCGTTTAAGGTCTGGTCGCTACAAAATGGTATCAGAGCACACGATGACTGTAGGACACGACCACTAAGCTAAAGACCTAGTTCACTACTCACTCTCTTCTCATTCTGACTTCTCATCTTTTCTACTCTTTTAGGATGGCGGATGCAAGGAACAAGTTCACGCAACCAGATGAAGATACACCCTTTGGACGTCACTTGAAGGAAGTCACTAGATACCTGAACATAGGAGTACCAAGCTTCATCGGGACTTACAACGCCACTTTACCTGAAGAAGAGCGCTGGATGATTCAAGTTCAAGTTCCAGGAAGGACGTTCATGCCAGTCACTGAGCCCATAGAGTTTTCTTTTGACGCACCAACTTGGAGTCTCGGAAAGAGCATGGCAGCTCACATCGCCATGGGACGCATTGGAGAAGTTTACCGCAATGATCTCAAGGATACTATCTACCAGATTTGTGGGCGCCGAGATGAGCACTGGGAGATGATCAGCACCAGGAAGGATAGATCAGTTGCAGCTTTTATCCAGGAGTTAAACCAACACATTCAACGTCAAGAGAACCAGATGTGCGCCGACATGATAGATCTGAAGAAGGCGAGGACAAGAATCAAGGAACTGGAGGAAGAACTCAAGGCTACACGTGAAGATTATGAAGAGGAAATCAAAGTATTAGTGGAGAAGAATGACGATCTGATCAAGAAGATTGGAATATTCATGGGAGACCCTACCCTAGTATAAGAAGACGAAGAACCCAAGGAGATTCGCCCGGAAGACTACATCATCATCGACGACACCGACTCGGATCCAGATGATAGCGATGATGACTATATTGATGAAGCTGGAGCAGATATCATGGAGTCTGCAACCGAAGAATATTTCTAGTAGACCACCACAACAGTAGTAGTAGTCCACCATGTAAATATAGTAGTCCGAGCACTTTTGCGATAGTTAGATCGATTGTATGCCCTTGTTTGATTGATTGAATGAAGTGAATTGTCTGTTTTTGTCTCATGTGCATATGGGTAGTGTTTTATCTTTAGAACCCCCCTCTATTCTTAAATCTCATCTTTTCTAAACCCTCAGATGCCTCCAAGACGTGACCCAGGATTTACTTTCCCATCGGAGCTCACCCAGTTGATCCAGCAGCAGAACACATTGATGCAGTTGCTAGTCCAGAATCAGAATCAGGGGAACAACAACAACAACAACTCACCACCACCACCACCTGTTGATCACTTAGCCCGTTTTCTTAGGCTGAATCCGCCGGTGTTTTCCAGTAGCACTGAGCCGGTAGTAGCAGATGATTGGCTCCGCAAGACAGCAAGGGAGTTGACCACAACAGGATGCACATATGCGGAAAAGGTGAAGTTTGCGGCACATCAGCTGGAAGGACCCGCAACATCATGGTGGGAGAATTTCACAGCCACTTTCCCTATCGACACTGTCACGTGGGACCAGTTTCAGCAGGTTTTTCATACTGCCCATGTTTCAGCAGGAGCTATGGCCATGAAGAAGCGAGAGTTTCGCAAGTTGCGCCAAGCAGGATGGACAATTGGCCAGTATGTGGAGGACTTTAGTAAGTTAGCACGTTATGCCCCAGATGACGTTGCTACGGATGCAGCTAAGCAGGAGAAGTTTCTGGAAGGATTGAATGATGAGTTGAGCATGCAGTTGATGGTAGCAACCTTCAACAACTACCAGGAGTTGGTAGATCGTGCTCTCATGGTTGAAGGGAAGCAGCAGCAGATTGAGAATCGCAAGAGGAAGTATGGACAAGGGAAGTACAATCCAGGAGCTCAGCAGAAGCCACATTTTACCCCTAGACCGGGGGAACATTTTCAGCATACCCATGGAGGAGGTAGTTCACACAATCACAATGGCACCAAAAATGGTAATGGGAATGGAGGAAGCAATAGCCAGAACCGCACCAACCCATCGACCCCAGCCAAGAAAGACCTGAGCCAAGTCACTTGCTTTAAGTGCCAGAAGACCGGACATTATGCCAATGAATATCCTGAATCCCAGAATGGAAATGGCAATGGAAGCTCTGGGAAGAAGCCGAACCCTTTCAACAGGGGAAAGGTGAACCACGTTAACGTGGAGGAGGTTGAAGAGCAGCCGGATGCAGTAATCGGTAAGTTTTTGGTTAAGTCATTTACTGCACTCATTCTTTTTGATACTGGTGCATCGCATTCATACATATCAAGGGGATTTCTGGATAAGTATAAACAACCAACCCAAGCCCTTAGATCACCCATGTTAGTAACCTCGCCTGGAGCAGAGTATATGGCTAATCTATGGTGTGATCGGTTACCATTAAGGATTGGTAACTATGTATTTCCCTCGGACCTAATAGTGTTGGAATCTCAAGGATTGGATGTGATATTAAGCATGGATTGGTTATCAAAGTATGAAGGGAATATTGAATGTGCCAGTAAGTCAATTATGCTTACCACCCTAGAAGGAAGAAGGATCAAGTATGTAGCCCGGCATGTGCCAAAGAGGACTCAAGTAAATTATTTAACATGAGTTGTGCAGGAGGAAGTACCAGTGGTGAAGGATTTCCCGGATGTATTTCTAGAGGAATTGCCAGGCATGCCACCGGATAGAGATATTGAGTTTTTGATTGAGCTTTTGCCAGGCATAGGGCCAATACCAAAGACACCATATAGGATGCCCGCAAAGGATTTGGTGGAGATTAAGAAGAAGATTAAGGAGTTACTGGATAAAGGATATATTCGCCCAAGTTCTTCAGCTTGGGGATCGCCAATACTTCTAGTGGAGAAGAAGGATGGATCGTTAAGGATGGTTGTTGATTATCGAGGATTGAATGAAGTAACCATCAAGAACAAGTACCCACTACCGATGATCAATGATCTGTTTGATCGATTGCAAGGAGCGAAGGTATTTTCCAAGATCGATCTGCGATCAGGATACCACCAGTTGAAGATTCGAGAAAAGGATATACCTAAGACGGCTTTTACTACCAGGTATGGGCTATACGAGTATACCGTTATGTCATTTGGTCTGACTAATGCACCTGCATATTTTATGAACATGATGAATAAGGTGTTTATGGAGTTTCTGGATAAGTTCGTCGTAGTGTTCATTGATGATATCCTGGTTTACTCGAAGAATGGAGAGGAGCATAAGGAGCATTTGCGTTTGGTACTTGGTAAGCTCAGAGAACATCAATTATATGCCAAGTTTAGCAAATGTGAGTTTTGGTTGAAGGAAGTTGGATTTCTTGGACACGTTATATCGGGAGAAGGTATAGTAGTAGATCCCACTAAAGTTGATACCGTGACCAATTGGGAAGCCCCAACAACAGTTGGAGAGATCCGGAGTTTTCTTGGACTCGCAGGATACTACCGGAGATTTATTGAGAATTTCTCGAAGATTGCAAAGCCTATGACGGAGTTGTTGAAAAAGGATACCAAGTTCATATGGACTGAGGAATGTGAGGCCAGTTTCCAGGAGTTGAAGAAACGTTTGGTTACATCACCTGTGTTGATTTTGCCAGATCAGACCAAGGGTTATGAGGTGTATTGCGACGCTTCACGTCGAGGACTTGGAGTCGTGCTTATGCAGGAAGGAAGAGTTGTTTCCTATGCCTCACGACAGCTCAAACCTCATGAGTTGAATTATGCTACGCATGATTTGGAGTTAGCAGCCGTAGTGCATGCATTGAAAACCTGGAGACATTTTCTCATTGGAAACCATTGTGAGGTGTACACGGATCACAAGAGTTTGAAGTATATTTTCACGCAGAAAGAGTTGAACCTCAGGCAAAGGAGATGGTTGGAGCTCATCAAGGATTATGATATGAGATTGCATTATCACCCCGGAAAAGCTAACATAGTAGCTGACGCGTTGAGCCGTAAAAGTCATGTCAACACCTTAATGACGAGAGATTTACCAAGGGAGTTAGCCGAGAATCTTCGTGAGCTATGTTTGGAGATAGTTCCGAGAGGCTATGTAGCAGCATTGGAGATTCAGTCTACTTTGATGGATAAGATCAGAGAAGCTCAAAGGACTGACAAAGAGATCGCTTCTATTAAGGAGAAAATGAGCAAAGGAAAAACTAAGGGATTTCGTGAGGATGAGCACAATACCTTATGGTTTGAAGACCGTGTTTATGTGCCTAATGATTCGGAGATCAGGAAGTTAATTCTGCAAGAGGCCCATGATTCACCATATTCGATTCACCCAGGAAATACCAAGATGTATTTGGATTTGAAGGATACTTTCTGGTGGACTGGAATGAAGAAGGATATTGCGGAATATGTAGCAGTTTGTGGTGTATGCCAGAGAGTAAAGGCAGAGCATCAGAAGCCAGCAGGATTGCTACAGCCATTGCCGATACCCGAATGGAAGTGGGATAAGTTAGGCATGGATTTTATCACAGGATTGCCCAGAACTCGTTCAGGCTACGACTCGATTTGGGTTGTAGTCGATCGTTTGACAAAGGTAGCTCATTTCATTCCAGTGAATACTACTTATACCAGTGCAAAGTTGGCAAAGATATACATGACCAGAATCGTATGTCTGCATGGAGTTCCAAGGAGCATTGTATCAGATAGAGGAACCCAATTCACCTCAAATTTCTAGAATCAGTTGCATGAAACTTTGGATAAGATCAGACCAGCTCAAAGGACTAACAAAGAGATCGCTTCTATTAAGGAGAAAATGAGCAAAGGAAAAACTAAGGGATTTCGTGAGGATGAGCACAATACCTTATGGTTTGAAGACCGTGTTTATGTGCCTAATGATTCGGAGATCGGGAAGTTAATTCTGCAAGAGGCCCATGATTCACCATATTCGATTAACCCAGGAAATACCAAGATGTATTTGGATTTGAAGGATACTTTCTGGTGGACCGGAATGAAGAAGGATATTGCGGAATATGTAGCAGTTTGTGGTGTATGCCAGAGAGTAAAGGCAGAGCATCAGAAGCCAGCAGGATTGCTACAGCCATTGCCGATACCCGAATGGAAGTGGGATAAGTTAGGCATGGTTTTATCACAGGATTGCCCAGAACTCGTTCAGGCTACGACTCGATTTGGGTTGTAGTCGATCGTTTGACAAAGGTAGCTCATTTCATTCCAGTGAATACTACTTATACCAGTGCAAAGTTGGCAAAGATATACATGACCAGAATTGTATGTCTGCATGGAGTTCCAAGGAGCATTGTATCAGATAGAGGAACCCAATTCACCTCAAATTTCTAGAATCAGTTGCATGAAACTTTGGATAAGATCAGACCAGCTCAAAGGACTGACAAAGAGATCGCTTCTATTAAGGAGAAAATGAGCAAAGGAAAAACTAAGGGATTTCGTGAGGATGAGCACGATACCTTATGGTTTGAAGACCGTGTTTATGTGCCTAATGATTCGTAGATCAGGAAGTTAATTCTGCAAGAGGCCCATGATTCACCATATTCGATTCACCCAGGAAATACCAAGATGTATTTGGGTTTGAAGGATACTTTCTGGTGGACCAGAATGAAGAAGGATATTGCGGAATATGTAGCAGTTTGTGATGTATGCCAGAGAGTAAAGGCAGAGCATCAGAAGCCAGCAGGATTGCTACAGCCATTGCCGATACCTGAATGGAAGTGGGATAAGTTAGGCATGGATTTTATCACAGGATTTCCCAGAACTCGTTCAGGCTATGACTCGATTTGGGTTGTAGTCGATCGTTTGACAAAGGTAGCTCATTTCATTCCAGTGAATAGTACCTATACCAATGCAAAGTTGGCAAAGATATACATGACTAGAATCGTATGTCTGCATGGAGTTCCAAGGAGCATTGTATCAGATAGAGGAACCCAATTCACCTCAAAGTTCTGGAATCAGTTGGATGAAACTTTGGGTACCAGACTGGAGTTTAGTACAGCTTTCCATCCGCAGACAGATGGACAGACCGAGAGAGTCAATCAGATTTTGGAGGATATGTTAAGAGCTTGTGCGCTAGATTATGGATCTAGTTGGGACGAGAATTTGCCATATGCAGAGTCTCTTACAACAACAGTTATCAATCCAGTTTGAAGATGGCCCCTTTCGAAGCCTTGTATGGAAGGAGGTGCAGGACCCCATTGTCGTGGGATGAAGTTGGAGACCATCTGTTGTTTGGACCGGATCTGATTAAGGAGTCTGAATAGAAAGTGAAATTGATTCGCGATAGGCTCAAGGTAGCTCAGTCTAGGCAGAAGAGCTACGCAGATTCAAAACGCAAGGAGACACTTTACAAAGTCGGAGACCGAGTTTATCTTCGAGTATCACCACTTCAAGGAGTTAAGCGCTTTGGAGTTAAGGGAAAATTAGCGCCACGTTTTGTAGGCCCATACAAAGTTTTGGAGCGTATGGGAGAAGTAGCCTATTAGTTGGAGTGGCCCGAAGGATTGTCAGGAGTTCACGACGTATTCCACATTTCCCAGTTGAAAAAGTGCCACGCAGAAATGGCTGATATACTGCTGAGAGATACGGTGCCGCTGGAAGCAATTCAGTTGGGCAGTGATTTGACCTATGAGGAGAAACCAGTTAAGATTCTAGAGTATGCCAGTCGAGTCACCCGCAGCAAGGTTATCAAGTTTTGCAAAGTTCAGTGGAGCCACCGCATGGAGGATGAAGCCACCTGGGAGCGAGAGGAAGAATTGCTGAAGGACCACCCTCACCTATTTTCTAGCCAACCCGAATCTCGAGGGCGAGATTCATCTTAAGGGGGGTAGTTTTGTAACATCCCAAATTTTCAATTTGGAATGTTATACACTAGATCATCATTGCATAGAATATTTTATTTGCATTTTGGTGGATCCTCGAAATTCTACGCAACTCAAGGACCCTCGGAGAGAGTTGGGGATTTCGTTATTTTCATATTTGAGTTTCCTCAAATTTTGAAAATAGGATCATTTGATTTTATTTATTTTATCTTCAGTTATTTCTATTATCAAAATATGAGAGAGGGAATAAAATGACTTTCCCAAAAATAAAGAAATATTGAGGATTTAATAAAAAATCAAATAAGATTTTATTTTGGTTTTATTTGCTATTTTATTTGAATTTAGGAAAAATTACACGTTTTCAAAAATTGCATTTAGAGCCAAAACAATGTTCATCCTGTTCTAAATATTTTATTTAGACGGAGAAAATTTGTTTTGGCATTTTTAGATTTTTATTTATTTTTCTAGAATTTTTTTTGGCGCAGCGAAATTTTTTAAAAAAAACCCCGCGCCCAACTGGGCCAAGGGCCCAGCCGAGCGGGCCGGCCCAGCCAGCCGCCGCCGCCTCCAGCCGGATCTGGAACGGAGTCCCGATCGCCGCCGCCGTCGTGTCCGGGGAGGACACGCCTCCCGAGGCCGACCCCTCCCCCAAGTCGACCTCCCCTGCCCCTTTATAACCGCTCCCCCTGCAAGCACACCACCGCTGCCGCCGCACGCCGCCGCGCCGCCTGCCGCTGCCGCGCCGCCCGGAGCCGCCACCCCGCCGCCTCGCGCCACCCGCCGCCCTACCGGAGCCTCGCCAGAGCGCCGCCGCCGAGGTAACCGCCGGCCGGTTTTGAGAAAAGGCCGTTTCGGTTTTTTTCGAAAACCCTAGTTTTAGTTTTTTTAAATAGATCGGTTTTCTCCGGTTTATTTATTTAGCGAGCGCCCGCTCGTCCGTTCGTTTTAACGAACGCGTTTTTCGTTTAGTTCCTATTAACGAACATTCATTCGTTAACCTGTTCGTCGCTTTTCTGTTTCTCGGATTAAATCCGCGGTTTTTCTGACCGCAATCTCTGATCCGATGTTCGTTTTAGTTTAACTTTTCGCTCGTTTATCGGAATCAGGCGATTCAAGCGCCTGGCATTTCATCTCGAAACCCTCTTTCTGTTTAACCAACTTAAACAAGTTTTTGCCACTATAAAAATTTCCCTAGATCCAGAATAGTAAACGAAGCTTGTTTCTTTTGCCGTTTGTCTTTCGTTGCTTCGTTCGTTTTGATTCTTTTTGCCAACCAGAGTTCTTAAGTTGAACTTTCTGGTTAGATATTTTATTTGTGTTTTACCTGTGCATTAGTTGAGTACTTATTGTATGCTTGTTTGTTTGCGATAGAGTACCCGGAGTGCGCAGCTTGCTACTTCGAATCACTAGGTTTTGCGGATCATCAGCAAGGCAAGTAACACTTTGATCATACCTCCTACTACCTAGTTTTATTGCATTCGATCAATCCTCACACATTGCATGATTAGGATCTAATTAAATTGTGGGTTTGGAAGTAGTTGAGTTAGAACCTATTACCTGTTTATTATCAAACCTTTGGGAGTTACTTCTACGTTTGCTTATTGTGCCATGCTATGCTAGTAGACGTGGATTGGGTGAGTGTATCCATGACAGATGTGAGATTGTTAATTAATGGTTTATTTAAGGTGGCAACCTAAACACACATCTGGGTGGATTGAGGCACCTGGGTATTCCAGAGATTGCCTGTTTTCTTTTGGACCGCCACCCAGGCTCAAAGGGATCATGAGATTATTAATGCTAGAAACTTCCGTGTGCAGCCACAAGCTACTACGGGCTCTAGCATAGTTGACTAAGTCGTGCGAACTCTTACAGTGGTAGACTAGAAGATGTAGGGGGTGTAGGTTGGTACGGTCTACCCGTTCGTAAGGTGCTAGCGCTTCTGAAAGACTATGTCACGGTCATCGTTCCTCAAACACCATGTAGTGCAAGAAATCCAGCAGAGGAGATCGAGTCTTGTGGGGAAAAGTGCGCAAACCTCTACAGAGTGTATAAACTAATCATGATTAGCCGTGTCCCCGGTTCTGGACATCTTGAGTATCCAGTACCTGGATTATCATGTGAATCTCAACATGTTACTCAAAAATTAATTTTTTTGGGTTTTGTTTAATGATGATGCTTAATTGGGATTGAGAATGATATCAACCATTCTCAATGTTTAACAACTACCATGATGGGTAAATAAAATTTATTCCTTTGCAGTAGGGAAAAATTGGCTTTACGCAAAAATGTAACCATAGAGCTTTCCACCAGCCATATATGCATATAGAATAGCCTATTTCATTCCATTACTCTCTATGTGTTACATTGCCAGCATATTCCATGTGCTGACCCGTTTCGGGCTGCAACATTAATGTTGCAGACTTTTCAGACGATGATTAAGGTGCCTTTAGGTCGTGGTTCTATACTCAGTGATGCCATTGGAGTTGATGGACTCACTTATCTTCCAAGCCTTCCGCTGTTATCGTTATTAGATGGCCTTAAGCCATATTTATTGTAATAAGTTCTCTTTTGAGGCACTTGATGTAATAAGTGTGTGATTGCTACTCTGTTATAAATCCTTCAAGTACTGTGTGGTGTCAGCATTACTGATCTAGGGATGACACCTGAGCACAGAGATTGGACCGTTTGAGGTCTGGTCGCTACAAAATGGTATCAGAGCACACGCTGACTGTAGGACACGACCACTGCTAAAGACCTAGATCACTACTCACTCTCTTCTCATTCTGGCTTCTCATCTTTTCTACTCTTTTAGGATGGCGGATGCAAGGAACAAGTTCATGCAACCGGATGAAGATACACCCTTTGGACGTCACTTGAAGGAAGTCACTAGATACCTGAACATAAGAGTACCAAGCTTCACCAGGACTTACAACGCCACTTTACCTCAAGAAGAGCGCTGGATGATTCAAGTTCAAGTTCCAGGAAGGATGTTCATGCCAGTCACTGAGCCCATAGAGTTTTCTTTTGACGCACCAACTTGGAGTCTCGGAAAGAGCATGGCAGCTCACATCGCCATGGGACGCATTCGAGAAGTTTACCACAATGATCTCAAGGATACTATCTACCAGATTTGTGGGCGCTGAGATGAGCACTGGGAGATGATCAGCACTAGGAAGGATAGATCAGTTGCAGCTTTTATCCAGGAGTTAAACCAACACATTCAACGTCAAGAGAACCAGATGTGCGCCGACATGATAGATCTAAAGAAGGAGAGGACAAGAATCAAGGAACTGGAGGAAGAACTCAAGGCTACACGTGAAGATTATGAAGAGGAAATCAAAGTATTAGTGGAGAAGAATGACGATCTGATCAAGAAGATTGGAATATTCATGGGAGACCCTACCCTAGTAGAAGAAGACGAAGAACCCAAGGAGATTCGCCCGGAAGACTACATCATCATCGACGACACCGACTCGGATCCAGATGATAGCGATGATGACTATGTTGATGAAGCTGGAGCAGATATCATGGAGTCTGCAACCGAAGAATATTTCTAGTAGACCACCACAACAGTAGTAGTAGTCCACCATGTAAATATAGTAGTCCGAGCACTTTTGCGATAGTTAGATCGATTGTATGCCCTTGTTTGATTGATTGAATGAAGTGAATTGTTTGTTTTTGTCTCATGTGCATATGGGTAGTGTTTTCTCTTTAGACCCCCCCTCTATTCTTAAATCTCATCTTTTCTAAACCCACGCGCATCATCACCTCATCCTTAGCCAATCTTCTCTTAATCTGTAATCCCTGTTTCGAGTTGCAAATGTTAGCAACTGAACCTGTATCAAATACCCAGGCACTACTGCGAGCATTAGTAAGGTACACATCAATAACATGTATATCACATATACCTTTGTTCACCTTGTCATCCTTCTTATCCGCCAAATACTTGGGGCAATTCCGCTTCTAATGACCAGTCCCTTTGAAGTAGAAGCACTCAGTCTTAGGCTTAGGTCCAGACTTGGGTTTGTTCACTCGAGCAGCAACTGGCTTGTTGTTCTTCTTGAAGTTCCCCTTCTTCCCTTTACCCTTTTTCTTGAAACTGGTGGTCTTGTTGACCATCAACACTTGATGCTCCTTCTTGATTTCTACCTCCGCAGCCTTTAGCATTGCGAAGAGCTCGGGAATCGTCTTATCCATCCCTTGCATATTATAGTTCATCACAAAGCTCTTGTAGCTTGGTGGCAATGATTGAAGAACTCTGTCAATGACACTATCATCAGGAAGATTAACTCCCAGTTGAGTCAAGTGGTTGTGGTACCCAGACATTCTGAGTATATGTTCACTAACAAAACTATTCTCCTCCATCTTGCAGCTGTAGAACTTATTGGAGACTTCATATCTCTCAATTCGGGCATTTGCTTGAAATATTAACTTCAACTCCTGGAACATCTCATATGCTCCATGACGTTCAAAACGTCGTTGAAGTCCTAGTTCTAAGCCGTAAAGCATGGTACACTGAACTATCGAGTAGTCATCAGCTTTGCTCTGCCAGACGTTCATAACATCTGGCGTTGCTCCTACAGCGGGTTTGGCACCTAGCGGTGCTTCCAGGATGTAATTCTTCTATGCAGCAATGAGGATAGTCCTCAAGTTACGAACCCTGTCCGTGTAATTGCTACCATCACCTTTCAACTTTGCTTTCTCAAGGAACGCATTAAAATTCAACGGAACAACAGCACGGGCCATCTATCTACAAAAACATAGACATGCAAAATACTATCAGGTACTAAGTTCATGATAAATTAAAGTTCAATTAATCATATTACTTAAGAACTCCCACTTAGACAGACATCCCTCTAATCATCTAAGTGATCACGTGATCCATATCAACTAAACCATGTCCGATCATCACGTGAGATGGAGTAGTTTTCAATGGTGAACATCACTATGTTGATCATATCTACTATATGATTCACGCTCGACCTTTCGGTCTCAGTGTTCTGAGGCCATATCTACATATGCTAGGCTCGTCAAGTTTAACCCAAGTATTCTGCGTGTGCAAAACTGGCTTGCACCCGTTGTATGTGAACGTAGAGCTTATCACACCCGATCATCACGTGGTGTCTCGGCACGACGAACTTTCGCAATGGTGCATACTCAGGGAGAACACTTATACATTGAAATTTAGTGAGAGATCATCTTATAATGCTAACATCGATCTAAGCAAAATAAGATGCATAAAAGATAAACATCACATGCAATCAATATAAGTGATATGATATGGCCATCATCATCTTGTGCCTTTGATCTCCATCTCTAAAGCACCGTCATGATCACCATCGTCATCGGCTTGACACCTTGATCTCCATCAAAGCATCGTTGTCGTCACGCCAACTATTGCCTCCACGACTATCGCTACCGCTTAGTGATAAAGTAAAGCAATTACATTGCGATTGCATTTCATACAATAAAGCGACAACCATATGGCTCTTGCCAGTTGCCGATAACTGTGTTACAAAACATGATCATCTAATACAATAAAATTTAGGATCATGTCTTGACCATATCACATCACAACATGCCCTGCAAAAACAAGTTAGACGTCCTCTACTTTGTTGTTGCAAGTTTTACGTGGCTGCTACGGGCTGAGCAAGAACCGTTCTTACCCACACATCAAAAACCACAACGCGGTATAGTGATTGCTTTTTGATCTTCATAAAGAACCCTATTCATTGAATCCGATTCAACTAAAGCTGGAGAAACAGACACCCACTAGCCACATGTGTGCGAAGGACGTCGGTAGAACCAGTCTCGCGTAAGCGTACGCGTAATGTCGGTCTGGGCCGCTTCATCCAACAATGTCACTGAATCAAGAATCAACTAGTGACGGCAAGCAATATTTATATACCCACGCCCACAACTCCTATGTGTTCTACTCGTGCATATGACATCTACGCATAAACTTGGCTCGGATGCCACTGTTGGGGAACGCAGTAATTTCAAAAAAAATCCTACACACACGCAAGATCGTGGTGATGCATAGCAACGAGAGGGGAGAGTGTCGTCCACGTATCCTCGTAGACCGTAAGAGGAAGCGTTATGAGAACGCGGTTGATGTAGTCGTACGTCTTCACGATCCGACCGATCCAAGTACTGAACGCACGGCACCTCCGAGTTCAGCACACGTTCAGCTCGGTGACGTCCCATGAACTCCGATCCAGCAAAGCTTCGAGGGAGAGTTCCGTCAGCACGACGGCGTGATGACGGTGATGATGATGCTACAGACGCAGGGCTTCGCCTAAGCACAACTACGATATGACCGAGGTGGATTATGGTGGAGGGGGGCACCGCACACGGCTAAAATATCAACTAATCAACTTGTGTGTCTATGGGGTGCCCCCCTCCCCGTATATAAAGGAGTGGAGGGGGAGGCCGGCCCTCCTAGGCGCGTCCCAAGGGGAGTCCTACTCCCACCGGTAGTAGGACTCCAACCCTTCCAAGAGTAGGGAGTAGGAGAGAGGGGGGAGGAAAGGGGGGCGCCCCCCCTCCTTGTCCAATTTGGACTAGAGGGAGAGGGGGGCGCAGCCTGCCCTGGCCGCCCCTCCTCTTCTCCACTAAGGCCCAACAGGCCCATTACACTCCTCGGGGGGTTCCGGTAACCCCCCGGTACTCCAGTATTTGTCCGAACTTGCCCGGAACCCTTCCGAAGTCCAAACATAGTCATCCAATATATCGATCTTTATGTCTCGACCATTTCGGGACTCCTTGTCATGTCCGTGGTCATATCCGGGACTCCGAAATACCTTCGGTACATCAAAACACATAAACTCATAAGACCGACCGTCACTGAACGTTAAGCGTGCGGACCCTATGGGTTCGAGAACTATGTAGACATGACCGAGACTCGTCTTCGGTCAATAAACAATAGCGTAACCTGGATGCTCATATTGGCTCCTACATATTCTACGAAGATCTTTATCGGTCAAACCGCATAACAACATACGTTGTTCCCTTTGTCATCGGTATGTTACTTGCCCGAGATTCGATCGTCGGTATCTCAATACCTAGTTCAATCTCATTACCGGCAAGTCTCTTTACTCATTCTGTAATGCTACATCTCGTAACTAACTCATTAGCTACATTTCTTGCAAGGCTTATTGTGATGTGCATTACCGAGACGGCCCAGAGATACCTCTCCGACAATCGGAGTGACAAATCATAATCTCGATGTATGCCAACTCAACAAGTACCATCGGAGACACATGTAGAGGACCTTTATAATCATCCAGTTACGTTGTGACGTTTGGTACCACACAAAGTGTTCCTCCGGTACTCGGGAGTTGCATAATCCCATAGTAACAGGAACATGTATAAGTCATGAAGAAAGCAGTAGCAACAAACTAAACAATCATCGTGCTAAGCTAACGGATGGGTCAAGTCAATCACATCATCCTCTAATGATGTGATCCCGTTAATCAAATGACAACTCATGTCTATGGTTAGGAAACATAACCATCATTGATTTAACGAGCTAGTCAAGTAGAGGCAAACTAGTGACACTCTGTCGTTTGTCTATGTATTCACACATGTACTAAGTTTCCGGTTAATACAATTCTAGCATGAATAATAAACATTTATCATGATATAAGGAAATATAAATAACAACTTTATTATTGCCTCTAGGGCATATTTCCTTCAGACCCTTCGTGGGTGGAGCCCTCCGTGGACTCGCGCAACTGTTACCCTTCGTGGGTTGAAGTCTCCATCAACATGGATGTACGATAGCACCACCTATCGGAACCACGCCAAAAATCTCCATGTCTACATTGCGTTTGCTCCCTCCAAACTCCTCCCCTTTACCTTCATATGCAATGATTTACATTCCGCTGCTATACTCTTATATTTGCATGTGTAGGTCGATTGCTTGACTTGTGATAAGTTGCTAAAATCTGCCAAGACATAAAATTGGGAAAAGGCTAGATTTTTATTTGGTCAAGTAGTCTAATCACCCCCCCCTCTAGACATACTTTCGATCCTACAATGTATCACTGTGATCGAGATTCAATAAAACATTCACACTGGGTGTATGACCATAGAAGGTTTTATTCATGTAAACAGAACAACAATTATTCTCTGACTTAAATGAATAACTGTATTGCATTAAACACAATCTAATCATCTTCATGCTCAACGTAAACACCAAATAACATTTATTTAGGTTCAACACTAATCCTGAAGGTAGATGGAGTGTGCGATGGTGATCGTATCAACCTTGGAATTACTTCCAACAAACATCGTCACCTCGTCCTTAACTAGTCTTCGTTTATTTTGCAACTCCTGTTTCGAGTTACTAATTTTAGCAATTGAACCGGTATCAAATACCGATGGGTTTCTATAAACACTAGTAAAGTACACATCAATAACATGTATATCAGATATACCTTTGTTTACTTTGCCATCCTTCTTATCCACCAAGTATCTCGGACAGTTCCGCTTCTAGTGACCATTCCCTTTGCAGTAGAATCACTCAGTTTCAGGCTTGGGTCCATCTTTGGGCTTCTTCCCGGGAGTGGCAACTTGTTTGCCATTCTTCTTGAAGTTCCCTTTCTTTCCCTCGCTCCTTTTTTCTTGAAACTAGTGGTCCTGTCAACCATCAGCACTTGATGCTCTTTCTTGATTTCTACCTTCGTCGATTTCAGCATAGCGAAGAGCTTGGGAATTGTTTTGTCATCCCTTTCATATTATAGTTCATCACGAAGTTCTAGTAGCTTGGTGATGCTGACAAGAGAACTCTGTCAATCACTATCTTATCTAGAAGATTAACTCCAACTTGATTCAAGCGATTGTAGTACCCGGTCTGAGTACATGCTCAATGGCTGAGCTATTCTCCTCCATCTTGTACGCAAAGTACTTGTCAGAGGTCTCATACCTCTCGACATGGGCATGAATCTGAAATACCAATTTTCAGCTCTTGGAACATCTCATATGCTCCGTAGCGTTCAAAACGTTTTTTGAAATCCCAGTTCTAGGCCGTAAAGCATGGCGCACTAAACTATCAAGTAGTCATCATATTGATCTTGCAAAACGTTCACAACGTCTGCATCTGCTCCTGCAACAGGTTTGTCACTTAGCGATGCATCAAGGACATAATTATTCTATGCAGCAATGAGGATAATCCTCAGATCATGGACCGAGTCCGCATCATTGCTACTATCATCTTTCAACTTAGTTTTCTCTAGGAACATATCAAAAATATATATGAGCTATATTGCGAGCTATTAATCTACAACATAGATATGCAAAACTATCAAGACTAAGTTCATGATAAATTAAGTTCAATTAATCAAATTACTAATGAACTCCCACTTAAATAAACATCCCTCAAGTTTATCTAAGTGATACATGATCCAAATCAACTAACCCATGTCCGATCATCACGTGAGATGGGGTAGTCATCAATGGTGAACATCTCTATGTTGATCATATCTACTATATGACTCACGTTCGACCTTTCGGTCTCCAGTGTTCCGAGGCCATGTATGTACATGCTAGGCTCGTCAAGTTTAACCCAAGTATTCTGCATGTGTAAAATTGTCTTACACCCGTTGTATGTGAACATAGAGTCTATCACACCTGATCATCACGTGGTGTCTCGAAACGACGAATTGTAGCAACGGTGGATACCCAGGGAGAACACTTTTACCTTGAAATTTAGTGAAGGGGTCATCTTATAATGCTACCGTCCTTCTAAGCAAAATAAGATGCATCTAAGATAAACATCACATGCAATCAAAATATGTGACATGATAAGGCCATCATCATCTTGTGCTTTTGATCTCCATCTCCAAAGCATCGTCATGATCTCCATTGTCACCGGCTCGACACCTTGATCTCCATCATTGCGTCGTGGTCGTCTCGCCAACTATTGCTTCTACAACTATTGCTAACTCATAGCGATAAAGTAAAGCAATTGCATGGTGTTTGCATTTCATACAATAAAGAGACAACCATAAGTCTCCTGCTGGTTGCCTGATATCTTACAAAACATGATCATCTCATACAATAATGTACATCACATCATGTCTTGACCATATCACATCACAACATACCCTGCAAAAACAAGTTAGACGTCCTCTACTTTGTTGTTGCAAGTTTTACGTGGCTGCTACGGATTTCTAGCAAGAACCGTTCTTACCTATGGCAAAAACCACAATGGTGATTCGTCAAGTTTGTTGTTTTAACCTTCTTCAAGGACCGGCCATAGTCAAATTCGATTCAACTAAAGTAGGAGAAACAGACACCCGCCAGCCACCTTTATGCAAAACTAGTTGCATGTCAGTCGATGGAACCGATCTCATGTGCATGGACATGTAAGGTTGGTGCGAACCACTTCATCCCACAATACCGCCGAATCAAAATAAGACGTTGATGGTAAGCAGTATGGCTATCACCGCCCACAACTCTTTGTGTTCTACTTGTGCATATCATCTATGCATAGACCTGGCTCTTGATGCTACTGTTGGGAAATGTTGCATGGAAAACAAAAAAAATTCCTACGCACATGCAATGATCTATCCATGGAGATGCATAGCAACGAGAGGGGAGAGTGTGTCTACGTACCCTCATAGACCGTAAGCGGAAGCGTTTCACAACGCAGTTGATGTAGTCGAACTTTCTTCGCGCTCCAACCGATCTAGTAGTGAACGCACGGCACCTCCATGTTCTGCACACGTCCAGCTCGGTGACATTCTCCGCCTTCTTGATCCAGCAAGACGGCGAGGAAGTAGATGAGTTTCGACAGCACGACGGTGTGGTAACGGTGATGGTGACGTGATCTCTGCAGGGCTTCGCCTAAGCACTGCGAAAATATGACCGAGAGAGTAAACGGTGGACGGGGCGCCGCACACGGCTAAGACAATGGTGTTTCCTTATGTGGCGCCCCCTCCCCATGTATATATAGGTGGGAGGGGAGGAGGCAGCCCCTAGGGCTTCTTGTTGGGGAACGTAGTAATTTCAAAAAAATTCCTACGCACACGCAAGATCATGGTGATGCATAGCAACGAGAGGGGGAGAGTATGATCTACGTACCCTTGTAGATCGACAACGGAAGCGTTAACTTGGTTGATGTAGTCGTACGTCTCCACGGCCCGACCGATCAAGCACCGAAACTACGGCACCTCCGAGTTCTAGCACACGTTCAGCTCGATGACGATCCCCGGACTCCGATCCAGCAAAGTGTCGGGGAAGAGTTCTGTCAGCACGACGGCGTGGTGACGATCTTGATGTACTACCGTCGCAGGGCTTCGCCTAAGCACCGCTACAATATTATCGAGGACTATGGTGGAAGGGGGCACCGCACACGGCTAAGAATATGATCACGTGGATCAAATTGTGTGTCTAGGGGTGCCCCTTGCCTCCGTATATAAAGGATCCAAGGGGGGGTGCGGCCGGCCCTAGTAGGAGGCGCGCAGGAGGAGTCCTACTCCTACCGGGAGTAGGACTCCCCTCCCTTTCCTTGTCCAAGCAGGAGAGGGGGAAGGAGAGAAGGAAAAGGGGGGCGCCGCCCCTCCCTCCTTGTCCAATTCGGACTAGGGGGAGAGGGGGCGCGCAGCCTGCCCTGGCAGCCCCTCCTCTTCTCCACTTTAGGCCCATGAGGCCCATTAACCCCCCGGGGGGTTCCGGTAACCCCCCGGTGCTCCGGTTTTATCCGAAACTTCCCCGGAACACTTCCGGTGTCCGAATATAGCCGCCCAATATATCAATCTTTATGTCTCGACCATTTCGAGACTCCTCGTCATGTCCGTGATCACATCCGGGACTCCGAACTAACTTCGGTACATCAAAACTCATAATATAACTGTCATCGAAACCTTAAGCGTGCGGACCCTACGGGTTCGAGAACAATGTAGACATGACCGAGACACGTCTCCGGTCAATAACCAATAGCGGAACCTGGATGCTCATATTGGCTCCTACATATTCTACGAAGATCTTTATCGGTCAGACCGCATAACAACATACGTTGTTCCCTTTGTCATCGGTATGTTACTTACTCGAGATTCGATCGTCGGTATCCCATACCTAGTTCAATCTCGTTACCGGCAAGTCTCTTTACTCGTTCCGTAATACATCATCCCGCAACTAACTCATTAGTTGCAACGCTTGCAAGGCTTAAGTGATGTGCATTACCAAGAGGGCCCAGAGATACCTCTCCGACAATCGGAGTGACAAATCCTAATCTCGAAATACGCCAACCCAACATGTACCTTTGGAGACACCTGTAGAGCTCCTTTATAATCACCCAGTTACGTTGTGACGTTTGGTAGCACACAAAGTGTTCCTTTGGCAAACGGGAGTTGCATAATCTCATAGTCATAGGAACATGTATAAGTCATGAAGAAAGCAATAGCAACATACTAAACGATCGGGTGCTAAGCTAATGGAATGGGTCATGTCAATCAGATCATTCAACTAATGATGTGATCCCGTTAATCAAATAACAACTCTTTGTCCATGGTTAGGAAACATAACCATCTTTGATTAACGAGCTAGTCAAGTAGAGGCATACTAGTGACACTCTGTTTGTCTATGTATTCACACATGTATTATGTTTCCGGTTAATACAATTCTAGCATGAATAGTAAACTTTTATCATGATATAAGGAAATAAATAATAACTTTATTATTGCCTCTAGGGCATATTTCCTTCACTGCTACCTTGCCCTGCGCCACCCCTTTCCTTATTTGGACATGTGGAGGAAAGGAAAGGGAGACGGCTGCCTTAGGGCGCCTCCCCTTTCCTTCCCTCCCTCCTTTGGTGTGTGGGCAGGGGTTAGAGGGGCGCACCATCCCCTTGTGGGCTGATGTGCTCTTCCCATTTTGGCCCATAAGGCCCAAAAACCTACCGGGGCTACCCGGAACCCCTTCCGGTGACCCGATAAGTACCCGGTACCACCCGAAACACTTCTGGTGTCCAAATACCATCGTCCTATATATGAATCTTTATCTCCCAAGCATTTTGAGACTCATCGTCATGTCCGTGATCTCATCCGGGACTCCGAACAACATTCCATCACCAAATCACATAACTCATATAATACTATATCATCATCGAACGTTAAGCGTGCGGACTCTACGGGTTCGAGAACTATGTAGACATGACCGAGACACCTCTCCGGTCAATAACCAATAGTGGAACATGGATGCCCATATTGGCTCCTACATATTCTATGAAGATCTTTACCGGTCGAACCATTATGACAACATACATAATTCCCTTTGTCCATCGGTATGTTACTTGTCTGAGATTCGATCGTCGGTATCTTCATACCTAGTTCAATCTCATTATTGGCAAGTATATTTACTCGTTCTGTAATACATTACCTCGTGACTAACTCCTTAGCCATTTGCTTGCAAGCTTATGGTGTGTATTACCGAGAGGGCCCAGAGATACCTCTTCGATACTCGGAGTGACAAATCCTAATCTTGATCTATGCCAACTCAACAAATACCTTCGGAGATACCTGTGGAGCATCTTTATGATCACCCAGTTACGTTGTGATGTTTGATAGCACATAAGGCATTCCTCCGATATTCAGGACTTGCATAATCTCGTAGTCAAAGGAATATGTGTTTGACATGAAGAAAGCAATAGCAATAAACCGAACAATCATTATGCTAAGCTAACGGATGGGTCTTGTCCATCACATCATTCTCCTAATGATGTGATCCCGTTATCAAATGACAACAGATGTCTATGGTTAGGAAACCTCAACCATCTTTGATCAACGAGCTAGTCTAGTAGAGGCTTACTAGGGACATGATGTTTGTTTATGTATTCACACATGTATTTAGGTTTCCGATCAATACAATTCTAGCATGAATAATAAACCTTCATCATGAATAAGGAAATATAAAATAACAACTTTATTATTGCCTCTAGGTGTAACACCCTCGATGCGACTATAGCTCCCACGTGTCGAGGCACGACTTAGAGACATAATCGCATTGAAGGCATATGTCGCAAGTTAGGAAATCTTCACAACATCCCATGTAATATAAATAATAAAGGTGAGATAACAATAGTTGGCTTACACTCGCCACGTCAATCAAGTACATAAATAACATTACATCATCCAAACACTCATGGCCCGACTACGGCGCCAAAATAAAGAGAACCCAACATGCGACAACGGTCCCGTTCACCCCCAACTGGGCACCACTACTGATCATCGGGAAAGGAAACATAGTAACGTTGAGAGTCTTCGTCGAACTTGAGCTCATACGCGTCTCCAGGAGCGGAATCATCAGGCCCTGCATCTGGTGTAATAGTAATCTATGAGCCACGGGGACTCAGCAATCTCGCACCCTCGCGATCAAGACTATTTAAGCTTATGGGTAAGGCAAGGTAAATATATGTGGAGCTGCAGCAAGCGACTAGCAAGTATGGTGGCTAACTTATTCGCAAAAGAGAGCGAGAAGAGGAGGCAAAGCACGAGCGAGAAACTAGAGAGCAACCTGCGCAAACGTTACTCCAACACCGTGTCCACTTCCCGGACTCCGCCGAGAAGAGGCCATCACGGTAACACACTCGGTTGATTCATTTTAATTAAGTTAAGGTTCAAGTTATCTACAATCGGACATTAATAAATTCCCATCTGCCCATAACCGCGGCCACGGCTTTCGAAAGTTCAAATCCCTGCAGAGGTGTCCCAACTTAGCCCATGAGAAGCTCTCACGGTCAACGAAGGAATAAACCTCCTCCCGAGACATTCTGATCAGACTCGGTATCCCGGTACAACAAGACATTTTGACAGGGTAAAACTAAACCAGCAACACCGCCCGAATGTGCCGACAAATCCCGATAGGAGCTGCACATATCTCTTTCTCAGGGCACACTCAGATTGTCCTAGGTACGGGTAGGCCAGCCCAGAGTTGCCCCTGGTGGTCACCGGCAGCTGACAGGTTGGACCAACACTCAGAGGAAGCACTGGCCCAGGGGGGGTTAAAATAAGATGACCCTTGGGCTCCGGTAACCCAAGGGAAAAAGAGGCTAGGTGGCGAATGGTAAAACCAAGGTTGGGCATTGCTGGAAAAGCTTTAATCAAGGTGAACTATCAAGGGGTTCCCATTATAACCCAACCGCGTAAGGAACGCAAAATCCGGGATCATAACACCGATATGACGGAAACTAGGGCGGCAAGAGTGGAACAAAACACTAGGCGAGAGGCCGAGCCTTCCACCCTTTACCAAGTATATAGATGCATTAAGATAACAAGATAATATAATGATATCCCAACAAGTAAATAAATGTTCCAACAAGGAACGGCCTCCAAGCTTCACCTGCAACTAGCAACGCTATAAGAGGGGTTGAGCAAAGTGGTAACATAGCCAATCAACGGTTTGCTAGGACATGGTGGGTTAGAGGCTTGGTTCAACAATATGGGAGGCATGATAAGCAAGTGGTAGGTATCGCAACATAGGCATAGCAAAAGAGCGAGCATCTAGCAAGCAAAGATAGAAGTGATTTCGAGGGTATGGTCATCTTGCCTGAAATCCCGCAAGGAAGAAGAACGAGTCCATGAAGAAGACAAACGGACGTAGTCGAACGGATCCTCACAAACGCGACGTTACTGGAACCAACCCGAAGAAGCAAACACCGGAAAGAAGCAAACAACATAGTAAACAACCATCACATAAACATGGCATGATGCACAACCAAGTATGATGCATGTCCGGGTTAAATATGCATGGCATGGCAAGATGCACAAACAATCCTACAAATTAAGTGGAGCTCAATATGCAACGGAGTTGCATATTGAAGAAAACACCACATGACTTATTTAGTTCTCTCTCGTTTAGGTAACCAACAAGATTAAATGTTGTTAACATGGCAAGAGGGTGAAGCAAAGTAAAACTACCTATCTAGTCAAGTTTAAATGAGGCCGGAAGCAACGAACAACAATTCCGGTAAATCCCCATAGCATATTTTTGATTTGGTGCGGTTCTTCCCTAAATGCAATTTTAGAGTTAATAAACATGCAAAACAAGTAGACCATGTTAAACTAGGCAAAATTCCACCCCATTTACATATAAAGTTTATTAAATTCGGAGTCACGGTTATTTAGTTATGAATTAAAGCATTTTAGCATGGCATAGGAGCAAATTTAAACAAACAGCAAATTAAACATTTTAAACATGGGTGAAAATGACATATTATGAAACTAGATGCAATTCTAAGCATTTTTCATATTAAGTTTATTTTAATATGATGCATCGTTTGTGAGTTACAATATGCATGATCATGAAGGGGTTTTCTGCAAAACTGTTGTCTCTGGAAAAATAGATAAATTCGCCGAACTGAAAAAAACAAGAGCTGGACCGCAACAGGGGCGGCTGGGCGCTGGGGTTGGCCTCACCTAGTGGGCTGAGGCTCGCTCGGTGCAGAGGCTGGTGCGCTGGGCCAGCTGCGCAGTGGGCTGGGGAGGCGCTGGGATGTGGTTGGGCCAACGAGGCCGGCTGGCCCAGGCAAGCGAGGCGTGCTCGACGTCCTCGTGCTCCCGCACGAGCAGGGAGGTTGACGGTGGCGCTGACGATGGCAGGGAGGAGCGGAGGCGGCGTGATACGAATGGGGCTCGCCGGATCCGCGAGCGGAGGCGTCAGGGCGGCCAGATCCGAGCACGGGAGGTCACCGGGGTTCCGTTCTTGGTCGTGAGGAGGCTCGGCAGTGACCTAGTCGCGGGTCCGGCGGACCTTTGATGGTGCGGGCAGCAGCAAGATGGCGAGGTGCGGGCGCGGAGCGGGAGGCGTGCAAACGCCGAGGTGGTGGAGTGGATCCGGGTGGCGAGGTGGTGACGGAGTTGGGCCTGGGTGGCGTTGGCGCTCGAGGTCGTCGGTGGGGCGGGCTTGCCGGCGCGGAGGACGGCGCTCAGGACTCGGCAGTCCAGATCGAGCGGGGGCTCGGGGGAGGAGCAACGCATGGGCCTGCGGATGGGCCTGGAGGGCCGCGGTGGTGGTGGAGGCTGAGGGGGCGATGTGGCCTCCTCCGATTGGCCACGGGCGGTGCGGGGTGGCCGCGCAGCCAATGGCTACACGCCAAGTGGCAGGGACGAGGTGGCCTGCACGAAAACGGAGGTGGGGGCGGTGGCTGCGAGGTGGGAGAAGGGCTAGGGACAGGGTAGGCTTGGGTTAGTCCATATTTGGAAGGTGGGATGTCTATATATAGACATAAGCTAGGGTTAGGGGTGAGGAGGGGTTTTCGGAGTCTCCGATCGCGATCCGACGGATCCGATCGAGAGGGGGGATAGGTAGGCCTAGCTGGGCTGTGCAGAAGGCCTCAGACTGAGAGGAGAGAAGAGAGAGAGAGGGCCCGGCATCTGTTTCCGGAGACCGAAAACGTCCGACGTTTGCCCGGCTATAATGCCGCTATAGTTTAACGGTTGGGCTATCAAACGAACTCCGAATGCGATGAAACTTGACAGGCGGTCTATCTACACTATAACAAGACCACACGCCAACTTTCAACCCATTCCGAGAACATTTTCCGGCCACTTATAAAATAATATTTTGAACATGCCGCGGGCGCGTGCGAGTGTGGTTGGACTCAGAACGGACAACAGACGGAACTGGGGAAACCCGGACGGATGCAAGTTTTGAAAACATGATGATGCAATGCACATAATGACATGATGAAATGCAACACGCAAGCAAATGACATGACAACGCCGGCGAACAATTGGAAGACACCTGGCACATCGGTCTCGGGGCGTCACACTAGGGCATATTTCCTTCAGTTTCCCACTTGCCCTAGAGTCAATAATCTAGTTCAAATCGCTATGTGAATAACACCCATAGTTCACATCGCCATGTGATCAATACCCAAAGAGTTTACTAGAGTCAATAATCTAGTCCACGTCGTCATATGATTAACACCCAAAGAGTACTAAGGTCTGATCATGTTTTGCTTGTGAGAGAAGTTTAGTCAACGGGTTTGTCACATTGAGATCCGTATGTATTTTTGCAAAGTTCTATGTCTACAATGCTCTACATGGAGCTATTCTAGCTAATTGCTCTCACTTTCAATATATATCCAGATTGAGACTTAGAGTCATCTAAATTGGTGTCAAAGCTTGCATCGACGTAACTCTTTACGGTGAACTCTTTATCACCTCCATAACCGAGAAATATTTCCTTAGTCCTCTTAGGTAACTAAGGATAATTTTGACCACTGTCGAGTGATCCACTCCTGGATCACTATTGTACCCCTTGCCAAACTCATAGCAAGGCACACATCAGGTCTGCTACACAGCATGGCATACTCATGGCTGAGGCATAGGGAGTGACTTTCATTATCTCTCAATCTTCCGCCGTGGTCAGGCTTTGAGTCTTATTCAACTTCACACCTTGCAACACAGGTAAGAACCTTTTCTTAGATTGATCCATTTTGAACTTCTTCAAAACTTTGCCAAGGTATGTGCTTTGTGAAAATCCTATTAAGCGTCTCAATCTATCCCTATAGATATTGATACTCAATATAGAAGTAGCTTCACCGAAGTCTTTCATTGAAAAATTCTTATTCAAGTATCCTTTTATGCTATTCAGAAATTTTATATCATCTCCAATCAGTAATATGTCATCCACATATAATATTAGAAATGCTACAGAGCTCCCACTCACTTTCTTCTAAATACATACTTCACTGTAAGTCTATATAAAACCATATGCTTTGATCACCTCATCAAAGCGTATATTCCAACTCCGGGATGCTTGCACCAGTCCATAGATGAATCGCTGGAGTTTACACACTTTGTTAGCACCTTTAGGATCGACAAAACCTTCTGGTTGCATCATATACAACTCTTTTTTAATAAATCTATTAAGGAATGTAGTTTTGACGTCCATTTGCCAGATTCCATAATTATAAAATGCGGCAATTGCTAACATAATTCGAACAGACTTAAGCATCGCTACAGGTGAGAAAGTCTCGTCGTAATCAACTCCAAACTTTGGAAACCTTTCGCGACAAGTCAAGCTTTGTAGACAGTAACATTATCATCAATGGCAATCTTCTTCTTAAAGATACATTTATTCTCTATGGCTTTAACGATTGCACCGGCGATGTAGTAGGTGGTCGTGCCTGCGCGGCTACGGCCTTGCCTGCCATTTGGTTTGAAGTTTGGTTGGGTGTGAGCGCACGGGAAGAGGTGAGCAACTCCAAATCTGATGCTTTCCAAAATTGCATTTTAAGATAAGCTGAGTGGCATTATGTAGTGCTAGGTCAAAACTCATGTTTTTTTTGTTACTTTAGGTCGCATACTAACGATTTTAAAAAATGTGAACTTTTTTAGACAGTTTCTAAAGCATCAAGTATCCATTTAAAGTATCAAATTCATATCCAATTTGTGTTGGGAAAACCGCAAAGAATATTGTTGCAATTGGATTTAATACGAGTAATATGCTCTACGCATGCCCAAGAAAACTATCCTTGTGAGTTGAGCTATCTGAATATGCAAGTTTCCATATATACCAGTCATGCATGATCCCATGTCCATATCGGTGACTCTACGCTCTGCGTAGGCGGCTAATTTTGACTTTTGGAAAGCTCACTTGGCAGAAGATTCATATGAATGAGAAATACACATCAGATATGTTCTCAGAACCTGACTAAATCAATTGTCTGTAATACAAGAAACTGATATATGTTCTGTTTATGAATGATCCACCTTCTAGTTTGCAAAATGTTCCTAAATTACTCATTGCACATTGTAACATTGCAAGGAGTATTTGTTACAGTAAGATTCTGCCATTTAGTCAACAGGCATAGCAAGGACCATTTAGTCAGCACCTATAGAATTTTTGAACATTTAATCTTGTCTGGTTGTTTGTTTCCAAAATGTGACCAAAATCTGGAGTAACAATATTACAGTGAATTTCAGCACTGAATTTCATCTACTCCAAACCTTGTCTGATTGTTGTAATTCGCCAAGGAGTATATTGATTGTTTCCAAAAGTAGTAATCATGATTTCCTGATTGATTGTTTCAAAAACTAGCGGATCATCATGATCAATTTCTTGATTTCCTGATTGAATGTTTCCAAAAACTAGCAAATCATCATGCCATCCACAGGAGTACAAGCAGCAGAGTCGGGAACTCGGCAACCAGCTCAGGCTCTGGTGGCGATTCCACCAACTACAGGGAAGGAGTGACTTCACCAACCCTGGGCGGCTGAATCACACAAGTGAGCGGTGGCACGAGTGAAGGTCGCGCAGGTGGGCGGCGGCGTTGGGCTGGCACCAAAATCGCATGGGTGAGCGGCGGCGAAGGAATCACACACATTGGCATCGAGATCACGCGGGTGGGTGGAGGCAGGTGGGTTGCGAGCGCTGGAATCACCGGCACGGCGGCGGACGGTTGCGAGCTACCCCACATGCTGTAAATTGTAAATTTAATATTCTTGATCGACTTCAAGATGAAGGTCAGCCATTTGAAACGTGACGTGGCTTGGAGTGAGAAAACCAGATAACTCTACTCAAAGTGTTTTAATACCGTAGTTCTATAATATTTAAATAGTACTTCCTATGTCCCATAATATAAGAGTATTTTTGACACTAGTGTAGATCACGCGAGAGACATAGATACAGCAGCCGAACGCAATGTCACTCCATCCGTCTCCCACCTCGTCTCTGGAGCAGTGGCGGCAGCGATATATGTCTGCCACCAATGACAATGCATGTTACACAGTGCAACACAAATACCCCACAAGGTAAAAAATCAGAAATTAACAGGAAAATATTCTACTCCGGAAAAAAAGAACGAGAAAAATTACTTGTCTTGATAAGGTTATGACATTAGTCTGAAAGTTTCTCGAAAAGAAATTATTCTGACAAGGTCGACCTATAGCAGTCTTTCAGCTGAACATATCAATGTTATGTGCACTTATTCTTTTAGTTGAAACCCATAGAGGAAGCCCAACAATAAATTTTACCGGAAACAGAGAAAAGAACATTACAAGCGCGAGAAATAATGCCTGGGAGTAGAGTAGGTGATATGCCTCCAAACGACTCATGCATTATTTTTGTGTTTATCGGTTCACGCCGTATTCAAGGAGCGAACGAATGGATGAATGCTTGGGGACATTAGTAGGATATATAATTTTATAGTTTAAGAATCTAGAATGCAGCTGCAAGGACTAAAGAAAGTAGCAACACAGAGAGGGTCTTTTTGGTGCTCGGGCTCAGCTGCACCTGATATCTCAGCCACTGGCAGGTGCATAGGGATGGACGAAAGTGTGTCAGACGCGTCAGGGTTGGAGCGGCGAAAAATGAGGATACGCTCGATATACGGCTTTGCACAGTGCGTACAGGTGGGCCAGTTTCGTAGCTGGCGGTGTCCGTCCGTGAGTGGTTGGGGTCCTGAGCCGTGGCCCATGCCGTAAGCCCAAGTAGTCCAGCTCGATGGTCGAAGCTGAGCTGTCCTGTCTACTGCGTGGGCTTCGCAAGGGAAAGAAAAAAGTAGTGAGACCGAGAAGTGGGTGATGGCAGCTCGCGAGCATGGCGTCGTCGTCGTCGGCGGCGGCGGCGGCTGCGACCCCTTCCAGCGGAGCTGCGATGGAAGCCGACGGGCTCGAGTTCTTGCTGGATCCAGTAGACCGGTCAGTTTTTTCACACCATTAACTCGTCTGAAGATCTGCTTCTGTGGATTGCCGTCGTCCCCGTCGCCACCGCTTATTCCAGCGTCGGTTTCAGGTTCCCGCCTAGGGAAGAATTCGCGGAAAGGTTTGAGCACCCATATCGTGTGCCACTGGCGTTACTGTCGCCACGCGAGGAGGCGCCTGCTTTGCCGGCGGATTCCAATTTGCGGCTCCGGCTGTGCGCAGCGGGTAGGGAGCTGCAGCCCTGGGCGGTCTGCAGGCGAGTGCTGCCGGAGGAAGAATGCCTCGCCGACCCAATCTGCGAAATCCACTGGGAAGGTGAATCCCGAAGCCCCCTGATGGACGAAGAGAGGTAATCCAGTCAACTTTTGTTTGTTCGAATCCTGCTGTGCGTGGCCATCCTATAGATGCTGGAAATCCTCAAAGTTAGTTTGTATAGTTGATTTTAGGGATTTTATGATTGGTCCCATGTGTTTGGCTGGTTTGTGCCGTCTGTTCAACATGCTCAAATATGGGTGTTAGGTGATTTTTTTTCTTTCAGAATTTTGGAAAACTGTTAGTTGATACTAGAACTTTCTGGGTAATTCAGGTTGTGCTTCTGTAGTGCACTACCAGACCAGATGCCGCGTGCCTCGCGGATGAGTGCGCTTGAACAATCTATCCACAAATTTGCAGAAGAACCTACAAAAAGTGCGGTGAAACCAGATCTTGGGTTGAGTTTTTACTCGTTGGGTGACGCGTATGACTTACAATTTGTATTCTTGGGAGGTTGGCTCCGGCATACGGTATGGGGAGAGCAGGCTGAACGACGAGCGGACAAAGTCGATGCACGAGATAATTTGTGGCTCAGTGGCTGTTCGGTGAGAGCTTTTCTTTCTAGACTGATTTTTTTTTGAATGATGGCATTTGTCTATTGCGAGGATGCGAGAAAACATGTGTTAAATTGTCTGCATGTTGTTGTGCAGGGGAAGCCTGAGGCGGAGAACGGCCGGTCGTGTAGGTGTAAATGCCCTGTGTTGATTAGGCTGTTGAGGGCATCCGACAACAAGTTGTACATAACCGAGTACAGCGAGAATCACAACCGCTCTTTGTCATTGACAATGGTCGAGAAGGTTCACTGGCCGTCACACAACACACATAGATGTTTACGCAAAGGATCCTATAAAACAGTTGCAGGAAAATATTGTGAACCTTGGGAAAGTGTATAGCATCATCGGAAGTTTCTTCAGGTCGTGAACTGGCAGACGATGACGTGTGGAAAACTTTGGAGGTTTTCGCCGACATTGTGGCTGGAGACCCTGATTTCACGTAGTTCTTGTGGATAGCGGGAGCAGGAGTGAGAATTTGATGTGGATAAACGGTAGCAGCCTGATGCAGTACAAGTTCTTTAGGAATGGCATCACTTTTGATACGACGTATAGGATGAATCTATATGACATGCCGTTTGGTCTTTTTGTTGGGGGTTAACAACCACTTCTTGAGCATTATATTGGCTGGTGTGTTGGTGAGGGACGATCAAGCAGAAAGTTTTGAGTGGGTTTTTGCGGAATTTTTGACGATGATGGGTGGACCTACAGATTGTGCACTTTACATGCCACTGCAGCGGTGGTGTTTACTGTTTCATTGGTTTGAATCCGTCATGCTGACTGAGTGTGTTGGTAATCTTTGTAGATCAGAACAGAGCTGTGGAGGTGGCAATTAGTTAAGTGTACCTTGACAGCGTTCACCAATGGTGCAAGTTGCACATTTCGAAGTAACCGAAGGAGAGTCTAGGGCCATAAACTAGTAGTCTAGTACGTTAGTTGGAAAAAATGTGATATGAGTATTCTTTGGTGTGTTGTGTGATCTGTGCTGGACGCTTATCCATCCATGTATTAAGTGTTTATTGTTTTGAACATTTGTAATGATCCCAGATTGGGATATATAATCTAGTTAGTAGTGACCTGAATAAAAACAGAGACTAAGTTTTCAGGTGAACTGGTTGTGAATTTTGCTTGGGCGCTGTGCTCTGTGAGTTTTGTTGGCGATTTTGCAGCTGGTGAACTGGTTTGTGTATTTTGCTGGCCTGCGTGTGGTTGGCCACATGGAGTGGGAGAACATGTGGTGCATCTACTAGTTAGTAAGCCTACAGTCTCGGCTAGTGTGATGTAATTCAAAATTGGAACAGCTAGCTGCTCCGGTTTGAACAGGCTTGTTGGTTGCAGAGCGGTTGTGCGTGTCCATGGCTCCGGCGGCTATTGTTGGCGAAGCAAGTGGCATGACCGTGACGATGCAGTGAAAAGGTCATCGCCGCAGAAGGGGCACTGGATCATGGGAAGAAGTGCATCATTTGGCACTGGGGCAGAGGAAGACGAGCATGCAACCATGGTGGGTTTGAGTACGAGCACTCTGCGGCTAAAGGAGGTGGGGCGAGGGGACGAGTCGACAGGGTTTGTTTCTGGGCTTGAGCGAGATGGGTAAGATAAGTACGCTGTGTTTGTCCGTCAGGCCACGCAGATGGCTCAGGACAGCGCAGGAAAAATGGAGGGCCGTGCGGGGCGGCCTGTTCCGGCCGAGCGGTGAGGTCGCACACGTAATAAATAAGGCGATGGCCCATTTCTTTTCCATATCACGTACGCTATGAATACCGGGTGGAATACTACTTACAGCGGGAATCCACATGTGACTGGATGGCCAAGATATCAGGTGCACTTGAGCCCGGGCTCAGAAACGAATTTTCGCACAAAATACATGATGAAAAGCAAAAGAAAAGAAAATATCATTTGTCTTTATTTCTTCCAAAAATGTAAATAAAATGTGACAAGCCAGTACCTTCCCACTATCCACGGTGGCCATTAGAGCAACATGTTGTCTGTCAAAACGAAATTCGTAGAAGTAATACGTCCTGCAAAATATTATCTCATAAAGCAATTTAACTACAGAAGCCATTGCCTTTTGTAATATTCCCTTGAAAATTGAGAGAAATAACCTGATACCCTCCTGATCCTTAACTTTAATTGTTCGAGCTGAGTATATTTTTGCACCGCCTATGAAATGAAACAAATAACATAATTAACATATTAGGACAGTCTATAAAGCATTCCAAATGAGTATATCATGTTAATTGTTAACACTATTGTCAAGAGCTGAACTACTATACCTCACAAAATTCAGAGATCAGAAACTAGCCCTGAATTAAGAGGGGATCTACCACGGGTTCTATTTCTTGGAAGAGGAAAGTAGAGCCAAACCACTCCAGTGGTGGCTAGGCTTTATCACAATTACAACTCGATGCCCGATCTGTCTGGAATCACTGGCTTTATAGCATTACAGTCCAAAGGCTCGGTAAAACTAAAGAGAGGGATGACAACGACATCACAGGAAACAGTAAATGGCGGGTAAAAATAACTAAATGGAGCCATGGGGATCCTGCACCTGCAGCGTCCTCTTCTTATTCACTTGCTCACCAGTTCGTCGAGGTCATCCCAGCCGTTGATTCTGGCCTTGGACGATCTCATAGCTTCCAGCTAGTGTCGGACGAGGAACAGAAAACAGAAGGTGTCGCTTTTGTTCAGGATTCAGAACCATGTGCGCGCTAGAAGATCAGACTTGTTTTCAACACGTGAAGGGGAAAACCTTATGGGTAAACACTGATAGCACCTTGAGGTCTGGGTATAAGCTTGCTGTTGAAGTGTGGCCATGATCATCCAACAGAGGAAGGTGGGGAGTGGGAATCACATCAGGTCCAATATGTTGCCTTAGTAGACTGACATGGAATGTTGAGTGTAACTTGCAACCGTCAGGGAGTAACAGTTTGTATAAAGTGTTACCTATCTTCTCCAGTATTCTAAAGGGGGCATAGAACTTGGAATGGAGCTTCAGATTTCTTTGAATACTGAAATAAGTGTCTCTAATGTTGGATCTTAAAGTAGACCATGTCTCCAACAGAGAATTCTCTTTTCTTCTCTCGTCACCAAAGTGTTTCATCATTGTGCTTTGAGGAGGTTGTCCTTGATGGCCTGGTTTGCTAATTCCCTATTATGGAGGAGGTCAAGGGAGTCTTCGGAGATGAAATCATGCAAGGTGGATTCAACTATCAGAGGGGGTGGGAAGCCATAAAGTGCCTGAAAAGGTATCATCTGCAAGGAAATGTAAAAAATACCATCGTACCACCACTCAGCTAAGCTGCTAAAGCTAGGCAGGAATGCCATGTCTTGGGTTGCTGGAATGCCATGCATCTCAAGTAGTTGTAGTTCTCCAAGCACTGATTTACTCTTTCTGCCTGACCATCAGTTTGTGGATGGTTGAACTACAGAGATGGAGCTTGACTCACAGGGATTCAGAAAGTTTCTGCCGGGGAGAGCTAGTGAATATTTTTTTTAAGGGAGCTAGTGAAGATTTATCTGACTGCAGGGAGCCCATGGAGCTTGAAAATGTAATCAGAGGTTCTAGCAACTGTTTGGACAATAAGCGGGTGCTTCATGGATAAAAATTGTGCATATTTGGTGAATTTGTCTACCACAACCAGGATGAGGTCCTTATGGTAGTCCCTCTGCAAAATCCATGCTGATGTGATGACAAGCAAATTCCAGTTTAAGTAGTGTGTTCTGCCTTATTAATTTGGCAAACGGGGCCTGCCAATGGAATAGGAGGTGTATTCTTTGATAACTGAAGGTGTCGCTGTTCTTCAGGATTCATAATAGGTCCTGACAACTATATGTTGGGCTTCGCCTTTTCTACATAATTTAGTGTTGAAGACTGCGGCAATGGTGTCATGGTGGGGAACGGCACATTGGACGGTCACGGGTATCGGACTAAAACAAGGTGTGAGTTGGGGCGTAGATCTGGACTAGCCAACAGAGGGTGTTAATGTCGTGATCTACAGTGGGGGAGTCCTATTACTGGAGAGGCGAAGAACCGAGGAATCGAGTAGGAGAGGCGGCTGAATCTTGGAGATGTGATGCAGGAGTGGTGGCCCGATCTGTCAGAGGAGTCCGGTGGTGTATAGCAGCAGTATAGGGTGATGGTCGGCCCGACGGGCGGCTATTTGGTTGGAACGGCCAGATTTGATCCATCTAGGGAGATCGACGGAGACCGAGAGAAAGTTCAATCAGGGAGCGGATGGAGTCGAGCCAGGAGACAACCCTGGCTAACTTCGTTCAAGAGAGAAGGAGATTGGTACGGAGCAATGTTTACGAGTCGACGAGTCGTTCCGAGGTTGAGACTCATAGACTAATCGTGACTAGTCTAGACTAGTGCTGGACTAGTCGACATGGTACTGTAGTACTCAACTATTGTTAATAACTAAGTAGTAATATGTAGTATATATAAACAGTACAGTATGCAATAAAACCAGAAGTGTTAGGCAACGCTCGCCAAGCCCAGCCCAGCACCCACACAACACCCCCTAGCTGGCCCATTTGGGCCCAAGTGGCCAGCCTACTTAGCTCCCGTCACTGGAACCCTAGCTCCCGATCAATCCCATTGCCGCCGCCAGCACCATCACACACGGGAGCACGCGTGCGCAACCCGCACCTCCAGCCGCCTACTGCTGGCCCCAGCCGCTGCCGCCAACCACCTCCATGACTCCTCTCCTCTCCTCTATCTCTCTTCCTTCTCTCTCGTCTCAGGGCCATGCGCGCCTATGTGTCACGGCCATCGCTGCCGCCCGAGCACGAGCTCCGGCCAGGCTGGGTGACTTATCCCCTCAAAATTTTGAGTCGCTCGACTCAAATAGCTCGACTAGTCTGTCGACTACTCGACTAGACCAAGTAGTCTACACAAGATTTGTAGTCGGCACTCAAGTTGCGACTCATAGACTAGTCTGTCGACTAGTCTTGACTAGTCCCTCTTACTCGTAATCAGTGGTACGGAGAGAACGTAGAGACTGAAAAAATCGAGATTGGAGGGTTGCGGTGTCCGGGGTAAAACCTAGGGCTCTGATACCAGGTTAAGAGGACCAACGTGTCTGTATTACATAGCCCAATGGGTGAATATAGATTACAAGGACTTAGGGTACAAGTGAAGAAATCTAGACTAGTATGAATACGCAAGGGGACTTGAACCAATACTTATACTCCTTAACACAAGTTATTTACCAAAGTTTTTCAACTCATATGTTCATCTAGGAACATAACTATTTTACGAAAACTATTGCACTGCACGGTTACGCAATTATAAAATGTCAAACATAAGGCAAAATAAAGAATGTAACCCCATTAGACAACTCACCAAAAGCAGTTAGCTATGTTTGCTATTTATTTTGAACTTTTATGCACATTAAGCAAAACTTTACAACACACCAATATGATTATGGTAATAAATCAATTTCAGTAGTAAACATAATATGTTGATCAGACCATCAATCAACATATTTAGAGTGACATCCCACAGCAAGCTAAGGCTAACATTAAGTGGTTCCTTTGTCTACTAAGTTCTTTTCATACCTCGTCTAATATTTGGAAGTTGTAAGTAGTCCAACTGTCCAGGGCAACTTTCATTTAAAAGCACATTAAAAAAGTGTTGCGACTTTCAAGCTAAGATGATAGAAATTACCAGGTACAAATAACTTGGACGCCTCCTTTAGAGTGCCCAACTCCGTTATATCTTTGGCCTGTGAACAAATATCCGCGTAAGAACATGAGGATTTTCTATTTTCGTAATATCTGATAAAAGCACAAGCCTTCTAAGTAACAAGGATAAAGTGATAAGGAATAGCATGATCAATAGTAACACAGTTAGCATATGTTCATAAAAGCTTTTTAACCCACTATTTATTTTAACATAATTAGGAGAGAAGAGAAAAATAATGACAACTTCGACGGAAGATGGTCATTTATGTTTAATACGATCATTGAGAGTCTCGATTTGAGGGAGATTGACCTCACTGCCAGACAATGCATACAGTTCACGTGGGCGAACACATTGCCGGTTCCAACATATGAGAAGTTGGACCAAGTGCTCACCAGCATAGAGTGGGAACAGAAGTTTCCGTTGGTAACGGTTCAGGCGCTTCAGAGAGCAATTTCTGATCATACACCGTTACTGGTTGACTCTGGGGAAGCGACCCATGTGGGAAACAGGACCATTTTCTCTTTCAAATTAGGATGGTTCGAGAGGGACGGCTTCATGGATCTCATTGCTAGAGAATGGGCCAAGGAGTCAGGTGGACATTCGAATGTCGATACGTGGCAAAATAAAATTCGACATTTGCACCAGTTCTTGAGGGGCTGGACCAAGAATCAAGGACGTGGCTAGGGAGCGCCGCTGCACTCGTTTGTTGTCTGAAGCGCACCGCCGTATATAGTAAGTGCATGTCCTTGTGTCCAGCTGTCTACGCTAAAAAAGGTAATTGTTTGGCCACATCCCGTAGCGCACATGGGTGCCGATTGAATCAGCCTAAATCCTGTCCCCACGTGCATTTATTTGGGGGTTTAAAAAGTTGTAAAAGCCATAACTTTTGATTCAAGCATCGAAATCCAGTTCTGTTTTCACCAGCAGATTTCTGACGACGAGTTCTCCAAAACTAGATCTCATATGAGTAGGTTTTGTCAAACTTTTTTTGAGAGCAACTTTGGATGCAATGGAGGCAACTATAGTGTTATAGGGAAGCAACTACTTTTTCGCCTAGTTGGACTGACTATTAGGTTGGTTTGCGTAAAAACAAGAAAAATCACACAAAACATAAGGCATCTATAGTTCTACATACAAAGCAACTTCACTGCACTATGTGTATCTGTGAGTTTGGTAACATTGTCCCAACTTGCCTATCATGGCTGCTCAATTGCCTATTGTTGATTCTTAGTTGCCTACGGTTGATGGTCAATTGCCTATAAATGAAATAAACTGCCTATATTGATGCCTAGTTGCCTGCTATTGGTAATTAGTTGCCTACAATTGCTTCTCGGTTGCCTAACTTTGCAAAATAGTTGCCTACAATATTATGAAGTTGTTTATCATTGTTTTTCTAAGTTGCCTACAAACACTTTGAAGTGGAAGACGACATCGTAGTATTATAGGCCATTTAGAAACAATGACGACATACGAGCATGAACAATAGGCAACTTAGAAGTACCGATGAGGAAGTTAGGAGAATGTTACATAAATTAACTAGGACACAAAATGTAGTGAAGTTGCCTGCTTTTAGCACTAAGGTTGCCTCTTATCGAAGGAAAGTTGCTTACGAAGGTGATGTGATATTATCCACCTCTGTTTCGAAGTTGTTCTGTATTATTAGTTAGTTGCTTATTATTGCTAATTAGTTATTTTTAGGAGTGAAGTTGCTTCTGTTTAGCACTAAAATTGCCTCATCTAGCGTCATGGTTGATTTTGAAAAAGAATCAAAGAAACATATCCATATGGGGTTTAGTTTTGACCTGGCTAGCCAACTCATGTGTGTTTTTCATCATTATATCTGAAGATTTAAATGATTTTCGCAGATTACTCGACCGAAAATTAAGAACTTGCATAGGTTTTTCGGCAATTGCAGGTACTTTTTTTATTTTTTCAGGTATCATCTTTTGAAACGCAGGGGACTAATAGCAATGCAATCGCATTTAAAAAAACTGGGATCAGACGGCTTAGACGGGTGCATGAGTTAGATTTGAAAACTGAGTCTAATGTTCTTAATGTGTCGGATCGGACTGTTAAGAATGAGGCTGAGCAGAAGTTGCATCCTCTTCTTAGAGAAGAAGAGATGAAATGGGCTCTCAGAGCGAAGGTGACAAAGGTCGTCCAAGGTGATGACAACACCCAGTTCTTCCACATGATTGCAAATGGGAAGCATAGAAAGAAAATAATCCAACTAGAACAGGATGAGGGTACAATTGTAGGGCATGAGGACCTCAAGTTGTACACCTCCAATTATTATAAGCTACTTTTGCAGGGAGGCGAAGATAATTTTGTGTTGCTTGATGAGGGCGCAACAGGGGACATTCCACAACTCAACACAGACGAAAACGAGATTTTGTCTGCCCCGTTTATGGAGAAAGAGGTGTTTGACGCGGTAACACAGATGAAACAGAATAAGGCTCCTAGACCTGATGGATTTCCAGCAGAGTTTTACAAGAGATGCCGACATATCATTAAGGGTGATCTTATGCCTATGTTTCATGACTTATTTAACGGACAGTTACAGCTATTCCACCTAAATTTTGGAACAATAACGTTGTTGCCAAAGGAGGAGGCGATACACATTGAGCAGTTTAGGCTGATATGTCTGCTCAATGTGAGTTTCAAAATCTTCACCAAGGTTGGCACGAATAGGTCGACGCGGATTGTCCATTCGGTGGTGCAACCATCTCAGACTGCTTTCATGCCAGGAAGACACATCCTAGAAGGGGTTGTCTTACATGAAACTCTTCACGAGATCCATTCGAAGAAACTGGACGAGGTTATCTTCAAAGTGGATTTCAAGAAAGCGTATGATAGGTCAAATGGCCCTTCCTCCAGTAGGCCCTGCACATGAAGGGGTTCGATGAGGCCTGGAGGAAACAGGTGGACTCCTTCATTCAAAAAGATAGTGTTGGGGTTAAGGTGAATGATGACATAGGTCATCATTTCCAGACGCATAAGGGCTTACGACAGGGAACCCGGTGTCTCCTGTTCTATTCAACATAGTTGCGGATATGTTGGCAATTCTTATCGGTCGGGCTAAAGAAAACGGCCAAGTAGAAGGACTAGTTCCGCATCTTGTGGATGTGGGTCATCTTGTGGATGCGGGAGTGTCCATACTACAATATGTGAATGACACAATTATTTTCATGGAACATGATCTTGAAGAAGCTAGAAATATGAAGCTTATTTGAAGAACTACCGAGACTGAAAATTAACTTTAACAAGAGCGAATGGTTCTGTTTTGGGAGGGCCAAAGAGGAACAAGATGCATACAAATAGTTGTTCGGATGTGAAATGGGCTCCCTACCGTTCAGTTATCTAGGGATACCAATTCATCATTGCAAACTATCTAATAAGGAGTGGAAATGCATTGAAGATCGATTTGAAAAAAGGCTAAGCTGCTGGAAGGGCAAGCTTATGTCTTATGGGGGCCAGCTTGTGTTGATAAACTCAGTTCTGACTAGTTTGCTGATGCTCCTTTTATCTTTCTTTGAAGTACCTATAGGGTACGGAAAAGACTAGACTTTTATCGATCTCGCTTTTTCTGGCAATGTGATGAAGTTAAGACGAAATACAGATTGACGAGATGGGATATAATTTGCAAACCCAAAGACCAGGGTGGGTTAGGGGTAGAGAACTTAGAAGTAGATGCCTACTTAGCAAATGCCTATTTCGGTTGTCTCTTGTGATTGAGGGTACGAGGGTACAAATTTTGCGTAACAAGTACCTACAATCTAAGACATTGGCCTAGGTTACCGCTAGACATAACCATTTTGGAAGGGGTTATTGAGGATGAAAGAAACCTTTTTTCAAAGGGTGAAATTTATCATTGGTAACGGTAACACAACTAGATTCAGGAAGATGCATGGTTAGGGGAGACGCCTTTAGCCCTGCAATACCCCACGTTATATAATATTGTACAACGTAAGGAAGCTTATGTTGCTATAGTACTACAAAGGGTCCCTCTTAATATCCAATTCAGGAGGTCTCTGGTGGGGGAATGTTGGAACTCGTGGTTGCACTTGGTGCACAGGTTGATGGACGTTCAACTTTCGGACCAACCAGATGCCATTCACTGGAAATTATCTAGGAATGGTAGTTTCTCGGTGAAATCCATGTACTTGGATCTAATTGACTCTAGGCCAATCTCGAGATTACTTCATATCTGGAAGATTAAAGTTCCGTTGAGGATTAAAATTTTCATGTGGTTGGAAGTGATCTTAACCAAGGATAACTTGCTAAAGCGAAGATGGGTGGGTAGCTCTCGATGTTGTTTTTGCGACCATAAAGAAAATATACAACACCTCTTCTCGATTGTCCGCTAACCAAACTGCTTTGGCGTACGATTCATATAGCCTTCAACGTTAATCCTCCCACTAGCATCAACACGTTATTTGGGATGTGGCTAAATTGCGTGGAATCCAATATTGCGAGACATATTCAAATAGGAATATGTGCACTATTTTGGGCTATATGGAACTGCAGAAATGATATGATCTTAACGGGAAATTTTTTACCAACTTTTTGCAGGTTATCTACAAAGCCACAGCTTGGATCCGTACGTGGTCGTTACTCATTCCTGCGGACTCCAGGGAGCTTTTGGTTACTGGGTGCAACCGGTGGGAGATGGTACCACGGGCTATCTTCAACCGATTTGGATGGCGAGTTAATAATAGGCTAGGTGTTTAGTCATCGTAGCCTTTTTTTTGCCAGATGTGGCATCTTTTACTTTACATTTTTTACTTCGTGCAGGCTCCTTTTGTGAGCCAGTACTGGACCTCAGACTTTGTCTTCGTACTTCCGTTAAATAAAATGGCTGCATGCATCGTTTTGACGCACAGGTCGGGAGCTTTCCTCCTTTTCAAAAAAAACCACTATTTGTTTCATATGTGTGCATATAAAATGCTATGACTATCCATATGCCCACAAAATAAGGGGGTCAAGCGGGTAGCCTATAGCTCGGTAGGTAGAAAAATTCCATTGTGATTTTAATAAATAAAGATAGGTAGGAAGGATGTAGGGCTTTTTCCCATCCAAGGGCCTGAACCTGTGTAAAACCACTATATCACCATCATTGATGACGAGCTATCCCTCTCTCTACAATCTTCCATGACAACATTATTCATCGACATTTGGCGCCCACCCTAGGTCCCCAACGGATATCTTCCCTCTCTTCCAACACCCTTTCCAATTGAAATCACGTCCATGAACCTCGAGCCAATGGCCTCACCCATCCACAACCTCGACAAAGAGGGATTTTCCATCAACGATATAAAAGCAGAAGAAGAGATCGACTTTGGTACTTCAAACGAAGAACCTCCGACCGAGAGCCCAGTCCACTGTCCTGGGCTTCCTACTACTGGCGTCGAGAGGGCAGGGAGTTCAGAAATGGAGTGGGAATCGTTGGAACTGCCTAAAGTGCCTAGCTGGTGACCACTAGGCAAAATGCGGACCCTTCCTAACACAACTCCGGCGATCAACGGGGACGGAGGGCTCATGATCTTAGCTATCCGCGGTACAACAACTCCCCCACCCAACATCAGCTACCCACAACGCCTTATGAACCTATCACCGACCGCCTCGACTCTCAAGACTCCCATGCCGACCGATGCCGTCTTCAGCCCAGGTCGTGCCGCCCAACCCCCGGCGCTGCTCGTCGCCCTCGGCAGCGCCATGGCTGCCACCTCACACCAAGCGCCGCCACGCCGCCACTGACCGTCGTCTTCACCGCCGGCGACGTTGCCACCTGCGTGGCGTCCCTTGACTATCTCAGAGGAAGTCAAAGATTTGGACCGAGTCAAATAGTTCCTGGGCATAGAAGTGACCAGGTCTGCCAAGGGAATTGCGCTATCTTAGAGGAAGTATACTTTAGATCTACTAAGTGATGTAGGAATGCTAGGATGTCGGATGGCCTCAACCCCAATTGAGCAAAACCACAAAGTGACAGCCTGAGAAGAAGTGGATAAGGAGATATATCAAAGATTAGTTGGGAGGTTGTTCTACTTATGTCATACATGCCCTGACATTGCCATTGCGGTAAGTGTGGTAAGAAGATACATGCATGAACCTACGAGTGATCATCTTGAAGCGGTGTATAGAATTTCAAGGTACTTGAAGGGGCACCAGGAATGAGACTCTTATTTGAGAGTAACAAGCATCTCGTGGTCGATGGATACCATGGGAAAGTTGCCTAGATGATTGTAGATCAACCTCATGATTTTGTGTCTTTGTTGGTGGGAACTTGGTATCATGGAGAAGAAACAAGTTGTTGTGTGCACCTAAACTGTCGAGGCCGAATATAGAGCTATGGCTCAAGGGCTAAGTGAAAGGTACAAGAAATTTATTAGAAGAATTGAAGATATTGAAGACTAGTTGTTTGAATGTGTGGTGTGATAACAAATCAGCAATCAGACATAGCAAAAAAATTAGTGCAGCATGACAAAACTAAGCATGTGGAAATAGATAGATTCTTCATCAAATAGAAGTTAGATGTTGGGATCATCAAGATAGAGCATGTGAGTTCAGAGCAATAAATAAATTGCAGACTGCTTGACAAGGATTAGGAACTAAAGTATGTAGTCTGGCGTGTGACAAGATGAGAATAATAGATATCTATCACCCCTCTTGAGGGGGGGGTGTTGAATGGAGCCCCATATTTTGCAGGTCAGGCCCATTCCAATGAGTGGCCGCCCTACACCAGGAGGTGCGCGAAGTTGTGCAAGACACATCCGCAAGAGCCATTGACTCGGCAGGCCCCTCCTCTGCTCAACACAAAACAACCCCGATGTTAAGCAAAACACCTTCCTCGCGGCAGCGACCAATTGATGGACCACGCGTAACGTGCGTCCCATTTAATGTCGGTCTGGTGTGAATTAAATGCGCCAAAGGGGAAGGGGGCTGATATATTTCGTACAAGAGAGTTGCATGTGTATTTTTGTGGGCTTTTTTGCGTATTTTTTCTTTGAGATTTTTTTACGTCCTATTTTTTCCTTCGGTTCAGTCGATTTCTACCGTGGAGAAGAACAACACCCGAGTTGGAGACGGGGACGCCACGGCATCGCTGGTGAAGGCGAGGAAGCAAATTGACAGGTGCGGGTGGGGGCCTCTTAGTTTTGACCGCCGTTCAGATTAGACAATTGGTCGAGCTTAAGACAGGGACGTTGCGGCTGGCCACAGCGTCACCTACGAGGGGCAAGAGCATGCCAGGACCTCGCAGGAGACGGGCACGCCGCAGCGGCAGAGGCGGGGAAGCGGCATGACAAGTGCAGGTGGGGACTTCTAGTTTGGAGGAGGTGGAAGCAGGGCAAGATCTATTTTTCTAAAAGATCTATATATGTAATTCCAAAACCGCACGGGCTGGTCGCGTGCACCCCAGTTAGTAGTGCCCTTAAGTAAAAAAACAGTTGTGAAAAATGGCAAGTTCCTCAACATACCTCTAGGAATGTGATCTTGAGCTGATTAGATGGCTTGATTACCACGCTTACAAGTTCTGACCTACATTAAAAACAGGAAGAAGGTTCTCTGCATTAGGCATATTCGAATGCAATCCTCTATTTCTAAATAGTTGCAACCCACTGCCTTTTTTTCTTAACCGTGCAAGCACGCCACATGCATGCGTGCGACGTCATCATTATGTCATCTCGTGCATGTTGTGTGAAGAATCCTCTATTTCTAAATAGTTGCAACCCACTGCCTATTTTTCTTAACCGTGCAAGCACGCCACATGCATGCGTGCGACATCATCATTATGTCATCTCATGCATGTTGTGTGAAGAATTAGTTAGAGATGGCGCTATGCATTGATTGCATAAGAGCTAGTACAATAGTGGGCTTATAGCCATGTCATTTTTGCCTATGTGGAGGGAGATGTGAAAAAGTAAGGGGAGTTGGCTCTCATGCAAGAGCCTAGCTATATTCGCATTTCCAGGTAAATGCAATAAATGTGAAGGAAGAGGTAGAGAGAAGATGAAAAAAAAGTACTAAGGTAATAGCCAACCTCATAGACCACATTATTGTATGAGTACCTATAGATGGTGGCTATAGATGACATGGCAGTTCCTTATGGCCATCAGTTGGCTATATTATTAACCATGCTATCATGCCATCTCATGCATGTGGTGTGGACAACTGATTGAAAGTGAAAAGAGTAAGTGGAGAAGGCATGTGCATAGAACTATTGTGAAGAGGTATAGGGAAAAGAGTAAGTGGAGAAGGCATGTGCATAGAACTATTGTGAAGAGGTATAGGGTAATCACAGGCCGCGTATCCAAGATCTTAAATCAATTATTTAAAAGAAACTCTAGATTGGTTTCAGAGCTTTTTTGGGATGAGCCTAGCAAATGAAAGAAAGTGAACACCATATATCAACCGACTTGAGAGAAAAAAATCATTAAATCAGTTTAACTTACCCGCAAAAAAAAGTTTAACTTACGGACAAAAATCTCAAACGATTAAAGTGCTAACTTAACATAATTTGTGTTTGCGGTGCGGTAACAATATTTCGTAGCTAGGAGTACATCTAAGCTTTCACGCAGGAAAGCCCAGAGAATAATATAGTTCCTTTACTTTCCCCAGAGAATAATATAGTTCCTTTACTTTCCTAATTTTCTAGCCAAAATTTATAAGTTTACTCCCTCCATACGGTGAAGAGTGTGTGTTTGGCTTTAAAATTGTCCACAAAAGAGTGTACTTCTATATTTCCAATGCACTTTAAAGTAGGAAAAAATACTTCTCTCTCATCACACGGTAATCAAGACCAATAACATTCTACACATGGTCTTCTTAATTTCTACATGCACTTAGCTCATTGGGGGTTGGATAATTAAAGAGGAGAGAGATGGTGGCTTGCACCTTTCCAATGCATATTTTACTTCACTTCATAATTTGTCCTAAAATTTCTAGATGTACACTCTTCACCGGACGGAGGGAGTAATCATTAGGCCTCTTTTGGTTCATAGGATAGGATTATCATAGGAATAGGAATCTTGTAGGAAATGAGATGGCATGTATCTCAAATCCTATGAGTAGGAATAGGAAACAAGATATCATTTGGTTGACACCAAAGGAATTTTTCCATTGAGTCTAGACTCTTTTTTATTTTCCTATGAAATGTGGAGGATAGGAACCAATCCTATGTAGGAATAGGAATCCATTCCTATGAACCAAAGGGCTCTAAAGGAAAAAATCCTATAAGAATCCTATCCTCTAGAATTCCTATGAAATTCCTCTAAACCAAAGGAGGCCTAAAATATAAACATTTCACACAGCTGTAAATGCAACAGGTCTGTAGCTGGTATGTCGAAAGGGGCCTTGCTTACCTACCTATCTGGAGATGCGAACCGAGCTGCGTACGCCCTGACCTTGGCCTTGTCGCCATAATAGGTCATGGCGGCGCTGAAATCCTGAAATGCAGCCGAAAACAAATCTTGAGCTCACCCAAAATTGCTATGAAAATCTGAAGCAGGGTAGGGAGAAAAGTAGACGAGACCGGTCACCTCGGGCTCCAAGATGTCGTCGAAGGACGGCGGCACGCGGATGGAGAAGCCGCTGCCGTAGTACTGCCACCACGACCTCGTGTTTGCGATGCCGACCAACAACGAGGTAGCCCCGCCGTTTGGAGGGTGAAGCGTCGGTGACTGTGACGCCGAAGGGAGCCCCTCATCTGCCGCAGTAGCGGCGGCGGGGCTCATTGCGGCTGCGGCAGCGGAGGCGGTGTAGACAGCGAAGTCGCGGCGTGTGGCGTCGCACCGGTAGAGCGGGCGCGCGGGGGTGGGTTTGTGGCATAGCCGTGGTGGCTTTGGATAAGGAGGCGAGGGGGCGAGGGGAAGCACGGCGGGGGTCATGGCGCACCACGCCCAGCGGGACACTCACGGGAGTCGGACGTCGGTCTATCCGTGTGAAGAAAGAACCCATTCTTTCTTTGCTTACTTCCCACCATCCAAATTGTTTTTTAAACATCAGCTTTATTGATCACATAACCAAAGATATAAGAGCAACTCCAACGGGTCGACCCAAACGGACGGCGCTTTTATCCGTTTTTTGTCCGTTTAGCTCGGCCCGATGGACACAAACGTCTGACGCTATGTTTGGGTCGGCGCCAGTGTCCAACGCTGGCCTGATTAATTTCATCGGCGCGTAAAAAAAAAGTATTGCAAGCATTTTGAAAATAAATACATGCATTTAATTAAACATAAAAGCCGGCCACGAAGGCCGGCGAAAGTCCACATTACATTAATTAAAACACTAAACATCCTCATCGGCGGCGGCGGCTGCGTCGGGACCGGTGAGGTCGATCAACGTCGGCGCAGGGTCGGCCCAGGGGAACGCCGTGTTCCAGACGGCGGTGATGTCGGGCTTTGCCGCCGCTGCCTGGGCCTGGCGCGCCTCCTTTTCGGCCTCGCGCTCGAGCATCTGCAGGCGCTCGCCCTCCCGGCGGTCCTCGGCAAGCCGAACGCGGCGCCAGTGGTCGAGGTAGGCCGCCTCCTGCTTCTCCGTCGCCCAGAGCCAGATCGACGGAGCGTTGACCCACTCACGGACTACACCGGTCCAGGAGTAGCGCTCGAGGTAGGCCGGCTCCTCCGGCTCGACTTTGGACGGGGACGGCGGGGCCACCGGCGGCATGACGCAGTCGCCCACCGCGGAGAGGGCCATGGCCTCCGCCATGGCTGCCTCGAAAGCCGCCTCGTCCGCCTCCCTCCACCGCTCCTCCTCCTCGCTCTCCTTGATGGCCGCCTGGTAAACGGCCTCGGCCTCCTGGTCCTCATCGCGGACGACGAGCGCGGGCGGCGGCAGGCTGTGGTCGATGCCGCGGACGCCGCGTCGCCTCGCCTTCTCGTGCTCGAAGGCGAACCATCGAGCCCAGTTGAGCGAGTCGACGACAAAGCGCGGGTCGGCTGCTGCTCCGACGTTAGCAACGCCCGCCGGCGCCGCACCTCCTTCGCATGGACCCTGGCCATCCGGGCGCCGCCGACACTGGGATCCTCTCCGGATCCAAATGCCAGTCGTGCGACAGCGTCACGTCCGGGTACACAGACGCACACGGTGGTGCCAGTGCCACTCAGCCTGGTGCAACGGCACATTGATGCGCTGCCTCTGCCGGGGAACGCGCGCCGACGCGGGGAGGGAGGGGGAATGGCGGACGGGGGCTTTGCCCTTGCGGCTGCTGCCGATGTCGGAGAAGAAACCCATACTGGTGGTGGCTAGGGTTGTCGCCGGCATGGGGGCAAGGGTGGCCAGATGGGGACGGGGGCGAGTGGTAGTGGATGAGGACGGCCTGCCGCACGCCCGGCTTAAAAAAGGACGACCGCCGTCGCTGACGCATGGGCCCAAGGTAGGCGGTCGTCATAAATTATGTTGACCAAGGTAGTTGGACGACAGTCAGGTGAGGACGCGGCGGACGGCGAGGAGACGCGCGGCGCGTCCGCGCCGACGCATTCCAGGCACAATTTGGGGCCGGAAAAGGGTCAGCGCGGACGCCGGGCGAACACGATTTGAGTTTGGGTCGACGCGTTGGGCCGCCATTTTTGTCCGCGCCGATTCAAATGAACGCGGGCGAATAAAATGGGTCGTCTCATTGAAGTTGCTCTAAGAGTCTTCCGGATACGATCCGAAATAGAATGAAAAATAACTAGATTAGACAAATTCTTACAAGACTTAGCTAATAGATGAGTATCCACATTAACTTGCCGACGAACATGCTTGAATTCCGCAGACACAAAGCCCCTTAAAGCAAACTTGATATCATTAATCACCGTACCGATACTGGAACGACCAATTTTGCCAGAAATAATTCTATTTACCAGCGATTGGCAATCTGATGCAAATAAAATATTTGAAAAATGTTCATCATTTGCCAGGTATACAACCCTTCGTAGAGCTGGCGCCTCAGCTAGTTCAGACTCCATCGTGCCTTGAATAGGTTCAAAACATGCAGCAACACATCTACCTTCATGGTTTAAGGCCACCACTCCAGCACCTGACATGTTTATATCTAAAAAGATTTCAGCATCCGAGTTGATGGCAATAACACCAGGCGGCGGTGAAGTCCATATTGGATTGGGTGAAGAAGACTCACGCCTAATGAAAGGTATTTGGATATAGAGATGCTGCAGAATCTAATCAGTATAAGCACGGATTTTCTCAATTGTAATACGAGGATGTGGAGCTTCTAACGAATGCCGCGCATCATTTCGTGCTTCCCATAAGTGCCAAAAAGAAACAGCCAGAACCATGGCTTCTTTGTCAGAAGATCTTGAGAGAAAATCAAAAAGCCAAAGTTTGGTATTCCTGAAAGAAGAGCGACGAAGCTGAATGACAGACCACTCCTTGATCGCATCCCAAACAGTTTTTGCACGCGGACAAAAAAGTATGGCGTGCTCCACGCTTTCCAGTCGCCCATAGAAGCAACAACACGCAGCATCAGGAACATGGTGGTGTTGCAATTGAGCCCCAGATGGAAGGCAATCATGAACGAAACGCTAAAGTGCGACCTTCATTTTGTTGGGTGCTTTAATAAACCATATCGCCTTCCAACTCTTCTCCTCAGCAGCCACACTCGAGGATTGTCTAGAACCACAGTTGCTGCGAGTTTCAAGAAAACGCGTCGATCGCGCCATATTGTATGCAAATCGCACCGAATATTCACCAGACATAGTGAGAGGCCAGCTTGCAAAATCCACACCACCATGCCTGCTTATAGGAATGCGGAGAATTTCTGCAACAATATCATCACGGAAAAAGGCCCTAACAGAATCTTGATTCCATGTACTAGATTCCTCATCAATCAAGCATTTTACCTTAACATTAGCAGGTATAGGCAGAAAAGGATACAGTCACTTTGGAGGAGTCGAAGGGATCCAATGATCTGAGAGAATATAAACATCTTCACCATTATCAATGCCCCACCTGACTCCCTTCTGGAGTAAATCACGTCCGGCTAATATAGCACGCCAAGTAGCAGACGCAGACCTTGGCGCTAATGCATTCCAGAAATCAGAAGTGGGGAAATATCGTCCTTTCAAAACCCGAGCATAAAGCAAGAATGGATTCGTCAGTAGCCTCCATCCCTACTTGGCGAGCATAACCAGATTGAAAAGGTCCATGTCACGAAAGCCCATACCTCCAAGAGCCTTGGGTGTAGTCAACCACTCCCACGAGCGCCAATGCATTTTTCGTTTTCCATCTTCGCGGCCCCACCACTCATCAGCAATTATTTGACGGAATTTCTCACAAATATCAATTGGCAGTTGGAAACAACTCATAATGTATGTCGGGATAGCCTGGATAATGGACTTTAGCAAGGCTTCTTTTCCAGCTCTGGAAATTGGACGTTGAGACCATCCAGAAATGCTAGCCCAAGCATGAACAATCAAAAATTTGAAAGTTTTTGTTGGGGATTTGCCAACCTCTGATGGCATACCAAGATAGGAGTCATTGAAAGCTTCATTTGAAATCCCTAACAGATTTTTAACTCTATGTTTGACCTGCACCGAACACTTCTTTCCAAAAAACAAAGCAGATTTATCCTTGTTGACTAACTGGCCAGAACCTTGGCAATAAAGATTCAAGGTGGACTTCAAAGCCTCCACACTACGTGTATCACTCCATGCAAAGAAGATGATGTCATCGGCAAAGAAGAGATGTGAGATAGGTGGGCCTAGACGACCATTCTTGATACCATGTAGCTCGTCACAGTTCTCCTTCTGTACTAACAGACTTGACAATCCTTCAGTGCATAAGAGGAACAAGTAAGGACTTATTGGATCACCCTATCGGATACCTTTAGAGGGCACAACTGGCTCGGTAAGATCTCCATTGACCCTGACAGCATAGCGAACATTAGTAACACATCTCATAACGGAATTAATCCATGCTAGGGCAAAACCAAGTTTGGAGAGACATCCATGAAGATAATCCCACTCCACACGGTCATAGGCCTTCATCATATCAATCTTCATTGCAAAGAAAGGTTGCTTAGCCCTCTGTTGTCGAATAGTGTGCAGACACTCATATCCAATAAGAGCATTGTCAGTAATTAAACGGCCAGGCACAAAAGCACTCTGAAAATCAGAAATGAGAACTGGCAAAAGCAACTTTAAACGGTTAGCAAGCACCTTAGAGGCAATCTTGTACAACACATTACATAGACTGATTGGCCTAAAAAATTTAAGCTGCTTCAGCCTAGACACCTTCAGAATAAGCACAATCACTGAATCGCAAAAACCATCAGGAATTGGATTTCCTTCAAGAAAACTTCTAACAGCCTGACAAATTTCTTCTTCCAGAAAATTCCAATGGGTCTGGTAAAACAATGCTGGAAAACCATCTGGTCCCGGCGCCTTGGTAGGCCCCATCTGGAATAAAGCGGTCTTGATCTCCTCATTAGAATAGGGTTTACACAAATCATCATTCATTTCTGGAGAAACTTTAGGAGTAATAGCATCAAGAACTGCAGAAGTATCACAAGGTTGAGAAGTAAAAAGCTCATCATAAAATTGTTGCACCATATTTTTTTATCGCATCTTGTGACTCACATATTGATCCATCATCTTGCTGAAGAGAATGAATTCTATTGATGCGCCTACGAGCCTTGGCACGTGCTTGGGAAAAATCGGTATTACGGTCACCTTCCTTGAGCCAGTCAATCCTAGAGCGTCGACGCTCCATTATTTCTTCCCGTTCAAAAAGCTCACATAAATGTTTCTCTAAAGCACGTTCCTCAGTTACACTTGCAGCTGAGATTGGGGCAGCCCGAATTGACCACAAACGTCTTTCCAGTTTAAAATTTTGTTTATGAACAGACCCAAAACAATCACGACTCCAGGTTTTCAAAGATGTCGTCACTTTGTGTAGATTATCCCATGTGGACTGAAGAGTAATCTCACCATTTCTACCATCAGCCCAAGCTTGCTCCATAGTTTCCTTGTAATCGGTGGCGCACAACCACATGGCCTCAAACTTGAAACCTTGCTACACCGGGCGTCGCTCACATTCCTGCGTAAAGCAAGATAGCCCAATACGGATGGCATAATGGTCAGATGAGGTAGCAATGATATTTTTCACGTGAAACCCATTAAAACAGTCAGTAAAAGCAATGCTCACAACAGCCCTGTCTAGGTGAACTTTGACATGGCCATTTGAATCTTGACGATTGCACCAAGTAAACTTGGGACCAGAGAAGCCCAGGTCCCTCAAATCACAATCCCTCAAACAATCACGAAATGCAGCGATTTGTTGTTTAGAGCGATCACGAGGGCCAAGGTGCTCATCATGAGAGAGAACTTCATTAAAATCCCCACATATAATCCAAGGACCATTCCACAACGGTTTCAAACGTCGAAGAAGACCCCAAAAATTAGCCCTATCTTCTCTTCTTGGTTCACCATAAACAAATATAGCTCTCCATGTTGTAGTCAAGTCAGAAGATACAAGAACATCAATACATCTTGAGTTACATGCCTTCAAAGATACAGTTACCGACTCCCTCCAGAATAGAGCTAGACCACCACTTTGTCCCTCAGAACTGATAGCAAAACAACCAGAAAAACCTAAAGACCACATAAAATTACGGACATGAGTATCCCTCATCTTTGTCTCAGACAGAAAGAGGAGGGTGGGTCGATGAAGCTTCACAAGCCGGCGAAGCTCGCCAACTGTCGAGGCCGAACCCAATCCTCGACAGTTCCAGCATAAAATATTCATTGCGTTTGGCGGGGCTGCACTGCAGCCTTCGCCGGATCCGCCGATCGAGAAGGTTTAATACATTGTTTCTTGTTTGAGTCACAAACTCTCACCTCAGTAGACGTGCCAACATCTTTGCCAGATTTGTCAGAAACCACAATAGTCAAAATACCAGCAGAACTTGAAGGTTGCGCATCTGATAAATGCACAGAAACATGATTCTTAGTGGGCTTCCTCTTCTGTCCAGCCATACTGTTCTTGGTCCTCTGATAAGGAAAGATCTCATCTCCAGCAACGGCAGACCGACCATGGCTCCGGCCACTAGAGGAACGACCACGCCCCCTGCCTGATCGGTTGTTCATGATAGGAGATGATCTCTCAGCTTCCCCAACACCCTCATAATTTTGGGGGAAATACTTGCCACTATTATTAGCTGGTCTGGCATCATCAGAAGTAGCACTGTTAGCCCGGTTCCTTGGATCAAAAGATGAATATGAAAAATTATTGCCCGACTTGGATCCACTTGATTTCCTGGACAAGACCTCCATAACACACAATTTCTTCGCAGCATAAGGAAGGTCTCTGTTCACATCACGTGTACCTGGGTTTGGGCAAAGCATGGAGGAATGACCTAGAATACCACATGAGTAGCAATAATATGGCAAACTCTCATACATAACAACATAGGTTTCAGTCGTCTTCGTCTTCGCAGAACTGATAGTGACATACCGAACCAACGGTTCCTGTACCATAATATCTGCCCGGACACGCATCAAAGCACCCCATCATCTTCCATCAGCATCCGCTTCCACACGCTCAATTCTACCAATTGGCATATCAAACTCCATACCCAGTTTAGACTTCATCAATCTGGGCGGCAGGGCCATAATACGTGCCCAAATAGAGAGAGTATTAAACTCCACTCGCATTGGTTGTATGTTAGGATCAAAAACCTTGAGTAAGATAGCATGCTTGCCCACCATCCATGGCGAACCATCCAGAACACGATCCCTGTCCATCTCAGTGCTAAACTCAGCCACAAACAGGTTGCTACCCGCCGGGTGAAATAGCAGACCCCTAGGATTTCCCCAGGCCAGCCTCATTGCCGATGAAATTGTGTTGTTATGGAGGACAGTAGGGGAGAGGACCTTCCCCACTAGTGCGCAATCCGAGACAACCAGATCAGCATCATCGTCATCATCCACCATCACCGGTTGCGCCTCAATCGCCGTGAGATGAAGACGCTCGAGCATATCCTCAACACCGGAAGCGGAGTGTGAACTGTGCGCCTCCTGCGCAGGATTGAAGGCCACTGCAGGAACTTCCACAACGGAAGGCGATGGCGCAAGAACACCACTTCCCCCAGCCGAAAGAAGACGATCCACCTCCGTGCCAGTAGTCCCACCTTCCCCTGACATCGCTACTCTGGTAGCCTCGACAGGAACTCGCTCCGCCATCGCCAAGGGTGGGCAGCGATGCAAGGCTCGCCCCTGAATCACCCCGAACGAAGCAAAAAAATGAGAACTTGTTGATGCCACGAGAAATCACCAAGCGAGAGTAGGGGAGGGAGAAATCTTACAAGAAAACCGCGAACAAATCACGATCTCATACGAGTCTCATGCCCTGGGAACCGCTACCGCATGAGCGCCATGATACGCAAGGAGAGAGAAAAATCGCTCTTTGGTCTCTTCCACCATCCAAATTGTTGGGAAACAAACAAACCGATTAGAGCGGTTGCGGCCCGACTTGGCCGAAGCTCCAGCCCCGAACGTTTCCCCACTTAACTTTGGGCACTTATCCCTGGAAGCTGGGAGCTGGAGTAACTAGTTTCTTTTTTTATGAAAGGCCATCATGACTAGCTTTATTAATTAAATAAAGAGATTACATCATCTACTAGCACGGATATAAGGTAGTCTGAAGGTTCGTCTGTCCAACTAGAAGAAACCTTATTACAACAACTGAAATTAGCTAGCACATGAGCCGCTTTGTTACACGAGCGATAACAATGCATAAAGATAACCTTCCCGATAGAAGAAGCAACATCCACACACTCAGCAAATATTGTTGTCGCCGCATCTCACCATCTAGATTGACCATCACAGAAATTGACAACATTCAAAGAATCTGATTCTGCCTCAACACGGGGGAATCCGAGAGAGTTTGCGAGTATTAGACCATCACGCATTGCCAAAGCTTCAATGGCAATAGCATCTGCCGCATGATCAATAACTTTGCACAGAGCGGCAAGGAAATTACCTTTGTCATCTCGGATAATCGTTCTTGTTGCTCCTGATCCCTCATCAGCAAAGAAAGCTGCATCAACATTCAATTTCACAAACCTAGGGCCAGGTTTAACTCACCTCCTTTCCCTGTCTCCACTCGGTTTATAATTAGCTTCCTGGAAATTGTTTGTAATTGCCAAGACTGACATATGCCATCGCATGGGGTGAAGGGTTACCATTATGTGTGAGTTGACGTCTATGATGGGGAACGTAGTAATTTCAAAATTTTCCTACGCACACGCAAGATCATGGTGATGCATAGCAACGAGAGGGGAGAGTATCGTCCACGTACCCTCGTAGACCATAAGCGGAAGCGTTATGAGAACGCGGTTGATGTAATCGTACGTCTTCACGATCCGACCGATCCAAGTACCGAACGCATGACACCTCCGAGTTCAGCACACGTTCAGCTCAATGACGTCCCACGAACTCCGATCCAGCAGAGCTTCACGGGAGAGTTCCGTCAGCATGACGGCGTGATGATGGTGATGATGTTGTTACCGACGCAGGGCTTCGCCTAAGCACCGCTACGATATGATCGAGGTGGATTATGGTGGAGGGGGGCACCGCACACGGCTTGGAACAATCAACTTGTGTCTTTGGGAGCCCCTCCCCCCCCCCGCCCCCGTATATAAAGGAGCAAGGGGGGAGGCCGGCCGGCCTTGGTGCGCCCCAAGGAGAGGAGGAATCCTCCTCCTAGTATGAGTAGGATTCATCCTTTCCTAGTCCTACTAGGAAGGAGGAATGGGGAAGGAAAGAGAGGGAAAGAGGGGTCGCGCCCCCCTCTCCTAGTCCAATTCGGACTCCTCATGGGAGGGGGCGCGCCACCTCCTGGGCTGCAGGCCTCTCTCTCCCCTCAGGCCCACTAAGGCCCAATACTTCCCCGGGGGGTTCCGGTAACCCCTCCGGCACTCCGGTTTTCTCCGAAACCATCTGGAACACTTCCATGTCCGAATAGAGCCGTCCAATATATCAATCTTTACGTCTCGACCATTTTGAGACTCCTCGTCATGTCCGTGATCACATCCGGGACTCCGAACTACCTTCGGTACATCAAAACACATAAACTCATAATATGAATCGTCACCGAACTTTAAGCGTGCGGACCCTACGGGTTCGAGAACTATGTAGACATGACCGAGACTCGTCTCCGGTCAATAACCAATAGCGGAACCTGGATGTTCATATTGGTTCCTACATATTCTACGAAGATCTTTATCGGTCAAACCGCATAACAACATCCGTTGTTCCTTTTGTCATGGGTATGTTACTTGCCCGAGATTCGATCATCGGTATCCTCATACCTAGTTCAATCTCGTTACCGGTAAGTTTCTTTACTCGTTCCGTAATACATCATCCCGCAACTAACTGATTAGTCACAATGCTTGCAAGGCTTATAGTGATGTGTATTACCGAGAGGGCCCAGAGATACCTCTGCGACAATCGGAGTGACAAATCCTAATCTCGATCTATGCCAACTCAACAAGTACCATCGGAGACACCTGTAGAGCACCTTTATAATCACCCAGTTACGTTGTGACATTTGGTAGCACACAAAGTGTTCCTCTGGTACTCGGGAGTTGCATAATCTCATAGTCATAGGAACATGTATAAATCATGAAGAAAGCAATAGCAACAAACTAAACGATCATCGTGCTAAGCTAACGGAATGGGTCAAGTCAATCACATCATTCTCTAATGATGTGATCCCGTTAATCAAATGACAACTCATGTCTATGGTTAGGAAACATAACCATTATTGATTCAACGAGCTAGTCAAGTAGAGGCAAACTAGTGACACTCAGTTTGTCTATGTATTCACACATGTACTAAGTTTCCGGTTAATACAATTCTAGCATGAATAATAAACATTTATCATGATATAAGGAAATATAAATAACAACTTTATTATTGCCTCTAGGGCATATTTCCTTCAGTCTCCCACTTGCACTAGAGTCAATAATCTAGATTACACAGTAATGATTCTAACACCCATGGTATCTTGGTGCTGATCATGTTTTGCTCGTGAGAGAGGCTTAGTCAATGAGTCTGCAACATTCAGGTCCATATGTATCTTGCAAATCTCTATGTCTCCTTCCTTGACTTGATCGCGGATGGAATTGAAGCATCTCTTGATGTGCTTGGTTCTTTTGCGAAATTTGGATTCCTTTGCCAAGGCAATTGCACCAGTATTGTCACAAAATATTTTCATTAGACCCGATGCACTAGGTATGACACCTAGATCGGATATGAACTCCTTCATTTACTGCATCCAAAGCAGCTATGTACTCCGCTTCACACATAGATCCCGCCACGACACTTTGCTTAGAACTGCACCAACTGACAACTCCACCGTTCAAAAAAAATACGTATCCGGTTTGTGACTTAGAGTCATCCGGATCAGTGTCAAAGCTTGCATCGACGTAACCATTTACGACGAGCTCTTTGTCACCTCCATAAACGAGAAACATATCCTTAGTCCTTTTCAGGTATTTTAGGATGTTCTTGACCACTGTCCAGTGATCCACTCCGGGATTACTTTGGTACCTCCCTGCTAAACTAATAGTAAGGCACACATCAGGTCTGGTACACGGCATTGCATACATGATAGAGCCTATGGCTGAAGCATAGGGAACATCTTTCATTTTCTCTCTATCTTATACAGTGGTCGGGCATTGAGTCTGACTCAACTTCACACCTTATAACACAGGCAAGAACCCTTTCTTTGCTTGATCCATTTTGAACTTCTTCAAAACTTTATCAAGGTATGTGCTTTGTGAAAGTCCAATTAAGCGTCTTGATCTATCTCTATAGATTTTGATGCCCAATATATAAGCAGCTTCACTGAGGGCTTTCATTGAAAAACTCTTATTCAAGTATCCTTTTATGCTATCCAGAAATTATATATCATTTCCAATCAGCAATATGTCATCCACATATAATATTAGAAATGCTACAAAGCTCCCACTCACTTTCTTGTAAATACAGGCTTCTCCAAAAGTCTGTATAAAACCATATGCTTTGATCACACTATTAAAATGTTTATTCCAACTCCGAGATGCTTGCACCGGTCCATAGATGGATCGCTGGAGCTTGCATACTTTGTTAGCGCCCTTTGGATCGATAAAACCTTCAGGTTGCATCATATACAACTCGTCTTCCAGAAATCCATTCAGGAATGCAGTCTTTACATCCATTTGCCAAATTTCATAATCTTAAAATGCGGCAATTGCTAACATGATTCGGACGGACTTAAGCATCGCTACGGGTGAGAAGGTCTCATCATAGTCAACTCCTTCAACTTGTCGAAAACCTTTTGCAACAAGTCGAGCTTTGTAGACAGTAACATTACCGTTAGTGTCAGTCTTCTTCTTGAAGATCCATTTATTCTTGATGGCTTGCCGATCATCGGGCAAGTCAACCAAAGTCCACACTTTGTTCTCATACATGGATCCCATCTCAGATTTCATGGCCTCAAGCCATTTTGCGGAATCTGGGCTCATCATCGCTTCCTCATAGTTCATAGGTTCGTCATGGTCAAGTAACATGACCTCCAGAACAGGATTACCGTACCACTTTGGTGCGGATCTTACTTTGCTTGACCTACGAGGTTCGGTAGTAACTTGATCTGAAGTTATATGATCTTCATCATTAGCTTCCTCGCTAATTGGTGTAGGAGTCACAGGAACATATTTCTGTGATGAACTACTTTCCAATAAGGGAGCAGGTACAGTTACCTCATCAAGTTCTACTTTTCTCCCACTCACTTCTTTCGAGAGAAACTCCTTCTCTAGAAAGGATCCATTCTTAGCAACAAATGTCTTGCCTTCGGATCTGTGATAGAAGGTGTATCCAACAATCTCCTTTGGGTATCCTATAAAGACACATTTCTCCGATTTGGGTTCGAGCTTATCAGGTTGAAGCTTTTTCACATAAGCATCACAACCCCAAACTTTAAGGAATGGCAACTTTGGTTTCTTGCCAAACCACAGTTCATAAGGCGTCGTCTCAACGGATTTAGATGGTGCCCTATTTAACGTGAATGGAGCCGTCTCTAAAGCATAACCCCAAAATGATAGCGGTAAATCAGTAAGAGAAATCATAGATCATACCATATCTAGTAAAGTATGATTACGACGCTCGGACCACCATTACGCTGTGGTGTTCCGGGTGGCGTGAGTTGCGAAACTATTCCGCATTGTTTCAAATGAAGACCAAACTAGTAACTCAAATATTCTCCTCTATGATCAGATCGTAGAAACTTTATTTTCTTGTTACGATGATTTTCCACTTCACTCTAAAATTCTTTGAACTTTTCAAATGTTTCAGACTTATATTTCATCAAGTAGATATACCCATATCTGCTCAAATCATCTGTGAAGGTGAGAAAATAATGATACCCGCCGCGAGCCTCAATATTCATTGGACCACACACATCAGTATTTATGATTTCCAACAAATCTGTTGCTCGCTCCATAGTTTTGGAGAACGGCGTTTTAGTCATCTTGCCCATGAGGCATGGTTCGCAAGTACCAAGTGATTCATAATCAAGTGATTCCAAAAGTCCATCGGAATGGAGTTTCTTCATGCGCTTTACACCAATATGACCTAAATAGCAGTGCCACAAATAAGTTGCACTATCATTATCAACTCGGCATCTTTTAGCTTCAATATTATGAATATGTGTATCACTACTATCGAGATTCATAAAAAATAGACCACTCTTCAGGGGTGCATGACCATAAAAGATATTACTCATATAAATAGAACGACCATTATTCTCAGTTTTAAATGAATAATCGTCTCGCATTAAACAATATCTAGATATAATGTTCATGCTCAATGCTGGCACCAAATAACAATTATTCAGGTGTAAAACTAATCCCGAAGGTAGATGTAGAGGTAGCGTGCCGACCGCGATCACATCGACTTTGGAACCTTTTCCCACGTGCATCGTCACCTCGTCCTTAGCCAATCTTCGCTTAATCCATAGCCCCTGTTTCGAGTTGATAATATTAGCAACAGAACCAACATCAAATATCCAGGTGCTATTGCGAGCATTAGTAAGGTACACATCAATAACATGTATATCACATATAACTTTGTTCACCTTGCCGTCCTTCTTATCTGCCAAATACTTGGGGCAGTTCCGCTTCCAGTGACCAGTCCATTTGCAGTAGAAGCACTCAGTCTCAGGTTTAGGTCCAAACTTGGGCTCTTCACTTAATCAGCAACTTGCTTGTCGTTCTTCTTGAAGTTCCCCTTCTTCCCTTTACCCTTTTTCTTGAAACTGGTGGTCTTGTTGACCATCAACACTTGATGCTCCTTCTTGATTTCTACCTCCGCAGCCTTTAGCATTGCGAAGAGCTCGGGAATCGTCTTATCGATCCCTTGCATATTATAGTTCATCACGAAGCTCTTGTAGCTTGGTGGCAGTGATTGAAGAACTCTGTCAATGACACTATCAACAGGAAGATTAACTTCCAGTTGAGTCAAGTGGTTATGGTACCTAGACATTCTGAGTATATGTTCACTGACAGAACTATTCTCCTCCATCTCTGCAGCTGTAGAACTTATTGGAGACTTCACATCTCTCAATCCATGCATTTGCTTGAAATATTAACTTCAACTCCTGGAACATCTCATATGCTCCATGATGTTCAAAACGTTGTTGAAGTCCCGGTTCTAAGCCGTAAAGCATGGCACACTGAACTATCGAGTAGTCATCAGCTTTGCTCTGCCAGACGTTCACAACATCTGGCGTTGCTCCTGCAGCGGGTTTGGCACCTAGCGGTGCTTCCAGGACGTAATTCTTCCGTGCAGTAACGAGGATAATCCTCAAGTTACGGACCCAGTCCATGTAATTGCTACCATGATCTTTCAACTTTGCTTTCCATCACGGGCCATCTATCTACAACAACATAGACATGCAAAATACTACCAGGTACTAAGTTCATGATAAATTAAAGTTCAATTAATCATATTACTAAAGAACTCCCACTTAGACAGACATCCCTCTAATCATCTAAGTGATCACGTGATCCATGTCAACTAAACCATGTCCGATCATCACGTGAGATGGAGTAGTTTTCAATGGTGAATATCACTATGTTGATCATATCTACTATATGATTCACGCTCGACCTTTCGGTCTCAGTGTTCCGAGGCCATATCTGCATATGCTAGGCTCGTCAAGTTTAACCCGAGTATTCTACGTGTGCAAAACTGGTTTGCGCCCGTTGTATGTGAACGTAGAGCTTATCACACCCGATCATCACGTGGTGTCTCGACATGACGAACTTTCGCAACGGTGCATACTCAGGGAGAACACTTATACCTTGAAATTTAGTGAGAGATCATCTTATAATGCTACCGTCGATGTAAGCAAAATAAGATGCATAAAGGATAAACATCACATGCAATCAATATAAGTGATATGATATGGCCATAATCATCTTGTGCCTGTGATCTACATCTCCAAAGCACCGTCATGATCACCATCGTCACCGGCTTGACACCTTGATCTCCATCCAAGCATCGTTGTCGTCACGCCAACTATTGCCTCCACGACTATCGCTATCGTTTAGTGATAAAGTAAAGCAATTACATGGCGATTGCATTTCACACAATAAAGCGACAACCATATGGCTCCTGCCAGTTGCCAATAACTGTGTTACAAAACATGATCATCTCATACAATAAAATTTAGCATCATGTCTTGACCATATCACATCACAACATGCCCTGCAAAAACAAGTTAGACGTCCTCTACTTTGTTGTTGCAAGTTTTACGTGGCTGCTACGAGCTGATCAAGAACCGTTCTTACCTACGCATCAAAAACCACAACGCGGTATAGTGATTGCCTTTTGATCTTCGAAAAGAACCATGTTCATTGAATCTGATTCAACTAAAGCTGGAGAAACAGACACCCACTAGCCACCTGTGTGCGAAGCACGTCGTTAGAACCAGTCTCGCGTAAGCGTAAGCGTAATGTCGGTCTGGGCCGCTTCATCCAATAATGCCGCTGAATCAAGAATCAACTAGTGATGGCAAGCAATATGTATATACCCACGCCCACAAATCCTTTGTGTTCTACTCGTGCATATAACAACTACGCATAAACCTGGTTCTGATGCCACTAATGGGGAACATAGTAATTTCAAAATTTTCCTACGCACATGCAAGATCATGGTGATGCATAGCAACAAGAGGGGAGAGTATCGTCCACATACCCGCGTAGACCGTAAGCGGAAGCGTTATGAGAACGCGGTTGATGTAGTCGTACGTCTTCACGATCCGACCGATCCAAGTACCGAACGCATGGCACCTCCGAGTTCAGCACACGTTCAGCTCGATGACGTCCCACGAACTCTGATCCAGCAGAGCTTCATGGGAGAGTTCCGTCAGCATGACGGTGTGATGACGGTGATGTTGCTACCGACGTAGGGCTTCTCCTAAGCACCACTATGATATGATCGAGGTGGATTATGGTGGAGGGGGGCACCGCACACGGCTTGGAACAATCAACTTGTGTCTTTGGGTGCACCCCGCCCCCGTATATAAAGGAGCAAGGGGGGAGATCGGCCGGCCTTGGTGCGCCCGAAGGAGAGGAGGAATCCTCCTCCTAGTAGGAGTAGGATTCATCCTTTCGTAATCCTACTAGGAAGGGGGAAGGGGGAAGGAAAGAGAGGGAAAGAGGGGCCGCGCCCCCCTCCCCTAGTCCAATTCAGACTCCTCATGGGAGGGGGCGCGCCACCTCCTGGGCTGCAGCACCCCTCTCTCCCCTCAGGCCCACTAAGGCCCAATACTTCCCCGGGGGGTTCCGGTAACCCCTCCGGCACTCCGGTTTTCTCTGAAACCATCCGGAACACTTCCGGTGTCTGAATATAGCCGTCCAATATATCAATCTTTACGTCTCGACCATTTTGAGACTCCTCGTCATGTCCATGATCACATCCGGGACTCCGAACTACCTTTGGTACATCAAAACACATAAACTCATAATACGGATCGTCACCGAACTTTAAGCGTGCGGACCCTACGGGTTCGAGAACTATGTAGAGATGACCGAGACTCGTCTCTGGTCAATAACCAATAGCGGAACCTGGATGCTCATATTGGTTCCTACATATTCTACGAAGATCTTTATCGGTCAAACCGCATAACAACATATGTTGTTCCTTTTGTCATCGGTATGTTATTTGCCCGATATTCGATCATCGGTATCCTCATACCTAGTTCAATGTCGTTACCGGCAAGTCTCTTTACTCGTTCCCTAATACATCATCCCACAACTAACTCATTAGTCACAATGCTTGCAAGGCTTATAGTGATGTGTATTACCGAGAGGGCCCAAAGATACCTCTCCGACAATCGGAGTGACAAATCCTAATCTCGATCTATGCCAACTCAACAAGTACCATCGAAGACACCTGTAGAGCACCTTTATAATCACACAGTTACGTTGTGAAGTTTGGTAGCACACAAAGTGTTCCTCCGGTACTCGGGAGTTGCATAATCTCATATTCATAGTAACATGTATAAGTCATGAAGAAAGCAATATCAACAAACTAAACGATCATCGTGCTAAGCTAACAGAATGGGTCAAGTCAATCACATCATTCTCTAATGATGTGATCCCATTAATCAAATGAAAACTCATTTATATGGTTAGGAAACATAACCATCATTGATTCAACGAGCTAGTCAAGTAGAGGCAAACTAGTGACACTCTGTTTGTCTATGTATTCACACATGTACTAAGTTTTCGGTTAATACAATTCTAGCATGAATAATAAACATTTATCATGATATAACAAAATATAAATAACAACTTTATTATTGCCTCTAGGGCATATTTCCTTCAGTCTAATCCACCATAAGAACCACCAGCCCACCACAAGTACTTGCTTGATGTTCAAATTTGGTTTAATTGGCAGTGGCTTATTTTACATCAAAAGGAGGTGCTCCATGATCATAGACCCGAATCTATCTATTTCCTTGCCTCTTCCACCAAATCTACAATGCCCAAGTTACTCCAGAGCTCTTTTGGGTGATCACAATCAAACAAGAGGTGTCGAATGTCCTCTGCATCTTGATGGCAGATCAGACATGCCCCATCTGAACCAATGTGCCTATTAGTCAAGATTGACTTTAGCGGGATAATTCCATGAAGAATGCGCCAACAAGAAATGTGAACCTTTCCGTGGAACTTTGATATTCCACATTGTCACCATATTTTTGGTGTATTTGATCCCCCGGGCCAAGCCAATACATTTGCACGGGCCTAAAAAGTTTTAGTCCATTGTATTTGATATGCAGATTTTACTGTAAAGTAACCTCTACGGTCCGGATTCCATGTAATGAAGTCATCAAACGATCCATAATTCCTCGGAATTTGTAGTATCCTTCGAACATCTATTGGGTTGAATATGCTTTTGATTAAATCCTCATCCCACTCTCCTAAAGTTGGATCAATAAGATCATTGACCAAGGATAACATAGTTTGTCCACGCCTTGTGATCACTTTCCGGTCCTCACTTGATGGGATCCAAGGGTCCCTCCAAATATTAACATTTGCGCCAGTCCCTATCCTCCATATGTACCCCAACTTAAAAGTTTCTAGACCCTTCATTATGCTTTGCCATGTAAATGACGCACCACTCTTCAAGGCAGCTTCAAGTAAACTTTCATTGGGGAAATATTTAGCTTTCAGAACTCGTGGACACAAGGAATCTGCCAACATTGCTTCGAGAGCATTGCAAGGTTGAACGAATAGAGGTCTCTTGACAAGTGCCTCTTGGGAAGCCTCACAACGATCACTTGCAGGAGGGCTGAGAGCACTCCTTGGCGCGCTTTCTGCTGTCATCATGTGTTGTGCCTTGGGCGCTCCTTTCGGATTTTGCTTTTTTTCGCCCGTGTTTTTGGCCTTTTAGATGGTTTTTTTGGTTTATTTTTACTCTTTAGATTTTCACTGGTCTTTCTTATCTTTTTGACAAAAAATTTTTACATAGAAAAAACATGTTTTATTTTTGTTTGCTTCCTTAAGAGGCACGGTTTTGCTTCTGTGAGTGGCATGGTTGTACCTCTTGGAAAAGGGGAAAATGTGTTTCACTTTTTTCGTCCGTGAGAGGCACGGTTTTGCTTTCGTGAGAGGCACGGTCGTGCCTTTCAGAAACAAAAAAAAGATTTTTTGTTTTTTTCATGAGATGCACGGCTTTGCTTCCGTAAGAGGCATGGTATTACTTCCGTGAGAGGCACGACCTCTCGGAAACGACAAAGAATATGTGTTCTTTTTTTCCTTTCCTGAGAGGCACATTTTTGCTTCCACGAGAGGCTTGGTCGTGCCTCTCGTAAACGAAAAAAACGTGTTTTTTCTTCTGCAAGAGGTACGGATTTGCTTCCACGAGAGGCACAGCCATGCCTCTTGGAAACGGCTTCCGGAAAGGGAAAAAAGTGCTCCCGGTTTGGTTTTTTGTCCATTTTTTTCATGAAAAATTTCATCAAAACCTATCAACATGGTAGATAAAACATTTTGAATAATCGGATCTACGAAAAAAGAAAAATCTCTCGAGTTGACCAAGATCAATAAGATCATTGACCAAGGATAACACAGTTTGTCCACGCCTTGTGATCACTTTCCGGTCCGCACTTGATGGGATCCAGGGGTCCCTCCAAATATTAACATTTGCGCCAGTCCCTATCCTACATATGTACCCCAACTTAAAAGTTTCTAGACCCTTCATTATGCTTTGCCATGTAAATGACGCACCACTCTTCAAGGCAGCTTCAAGTAAACTTCCATTGGGGAAATATTTAGCTTTCAGAACTCGTGGACACAAGGAATCTGCCAACATTGCTTCGAGAGCATTGCAAGGTTGAACGAATAGAGGTCTCTTGACGAGTGCCTCTTGGGAAGCCTCACAACGATCACTTGCAGGAGGGCTGAGAGCACTCCTTGGCGCGCTTTCTGCCGTCATCATGTGTTGTGCCTTGGATGCTCCTTTCGGATTTTGCTTTTTTTCGCCCGTGTTTTTGGCCTTTTAGATGGTTTTTTTGGTTTATTTTTACTCTTCAGATTTTCACCGGTCTTTCTTAGCTTTTTGACAAAAAAAGTTTTACATAGAAAAAACATGTTTTCTTTTTGTTTGCTTCCTTAAGAGGCATGTTTTTGCTTCTGTGAGTGGCATGGTTTTACCTCTTGGAAAGGGGGAAAATGTGTTTCACTTTTTTTCGTCCGTGAGAGGCACGGTTTTGCTTTCGTGAGAGGCACGGTCGTGCCTTTCAGAAACAATTTTTTTTGTTTTTTTCCTGAGATGCACGGCTTTGCTTCCGTAAGAGGCACAGTATTACTTCCGTGAGAGGCACGGCCTCTCGGAAACGACAAAGAATATGTGTTCTTTTCCTTTCCTGAGAGGCACATTTTTGCTTCCACGAGAGGCTTGGTCGTGCCTCTCGTAAATGAAAAAAACATGTTTTTTCTTCTGCAAGAGGTACGGATTTGCTTCCACGAGAGGCACAACCATGCCTCTTGGAAACGGCTTCCGGAAAGGGAAAAAAGTGCTCCCGGTTTGGTTTTTTGTCAATTTTTTCGTGAAAAATTTCATCAAAACCTATCAACATGGTAGATAAAACATTTTGAATAAGCGGATCTACGAAGAAAGAAAAATCTCTCGGGTTGCGAAGGAGTACTCATCAAATAGTGATTTTGAGGCGAGCTCCTGTTCGGTGGCTGCTTCAGGGATCGAACTCGCCTCGTGAGCTAAGTCTAAGCCTTACTCGAATTTAGCTGACCACCGCAGCCATTGGTCACTTGTGATTATAATAGCGCTAATAGTACATGAACTAGTAAGGTCGTGCTATTTATTTATGATTTAGTTTATTATTTATTTATATTAAAATCGTGAATTGAAAAGCGTTCATTGATTTTGAGACAAAAGTTCACAAACTTAGAAAAAGTTCACCGATTTTGGAAAAGGTTTATTAAAAAGTTTAAAAAGTTCATCGCTTTCGAAAAATTTCATCGTTTTCAAAAAAGTTCATCAGTTTAAAAAAATCATCGATTTTGACAAAAAGTTCATTGAGTTTGAAAAAATAGTTCATCGATTTTGGAAAAAAGTTCACAACTTTGAAGGAAAAATTCATTAATCTTGAAAAAGGTTCATTAAATTTTCAAAAAAGTTCATTAGATTTGGAAAAGTTCATACATTTAAAAAATGTTGATGGATTTGAAAACAAACATCAAACGAGGAAGGAGGCAAAATAAAACTGAAAAACAGAAAAAATGAAAAACAAAAAACAAAAAACAGAATAAACGAAAGAAAAGATGATAAGGTAAAAAAGTGATGGAATTTAGCGCATCAGGTTGTTGTGGCGGGGTGGTTACCATAGTGCGTCCCGAGCCAGGGAAACCTAGGTTTGATTCCCAGCTCTCGCCAATTTTTCACGCTTTGAATACGCGATCGAAGGAGATGGTGGGTTGGACGGGAGGTGAGCGAAACGGCCGAGCCCAGCTGCACGCGTGGATTTGTAGAAACAGTAATAACCGACGCCTGCAGTGCTAAATAGGCTTCGCATTTATCCATGCACCCCTAGTATATATAGAGGAGAGCACCCTTTGTATGGACATTTAATGATGATTAATAAAGAAAGCTTCCTTTACATCTTTGTGTCAATTTACTTTAGAACAAGTACAATAGGGTGACATAAGCAGATTATAAGAAATAAGATAATATATCTTTACTTAGTTGGAGGAGAGAGAAGAGAAGCGGGCTCTTGGTTAGTAGCCGGCTGCAACACGAGACCCAAGATGTTGTGTGAGGATGTAAGATGGGCCAACTATTGATAAACTAGCACATATTTAAAACTTACTATTGTACATGTTGGCTAAGAGGTTGGCTGTAGATGACATGACAACTTCTTATAGCCGACTGTTGGTTGTATTATTAACCATGCTCTTATGTGTAGCGACCCGACCCGAATGGATCAAGTCTCTGTGCTTAAGTGTCATCCCTGGATCGGTATGCTGACACACACAGTACTCGAGGATTTATAACAGAGGTAAATCACATGTAAAAGTAACGTAAATACTATTACCTCAATCCAAAATAGCGGAAGTAACAAGGTTGTGAATTCCCATCAACACCAACGGTAAAGTTGAGTGTAGAAATCGTAACCCTAACGTATCACTTACTCGTCGTAAGATTCCTGCAACATGAGACGTTGCAGCCACAAAGGGTCAGTACATTGAATGTACTGGCAAATTCACACCATAGAGATTGATGAATAAAGGCTATCACTACATGCATATTTGGCTGGTGGAAAAGCTCTATGGTTATAGTTTTTGCGAAAAGCCAATTTTTCCCTACTACAAAGGAATAAATTTTATTTTACTATCATGGTGGTTGTTAAACATTGAGAATGGTTGACAGCATTCTCAATCCCAATTAAGTAACATCATTAAAACCCAACAATATTATTTTAAAGTAACATGATGAGATCAACAGGATAATCCAAGAACTAGATACTCAAGATGTCCATAACCGGGGACATGGCTAATCATGATTAGTTTGTACACTCTGCAGAGGTTTGCGCACTTTTCCCCACAAGACTCGATCTCCTCCGTTGGATTTCTCGCACTACATGGTGTTTGAGAAACGGATGACCGAGACATAGTCTTTCAGAAGCATTTGCACCTTACGATGGGTAGACCGTACCACCTACAACCCCTACATCTGCTAGTCTACCACTGTAAGAGTTCACACGACTTAATCAACTATGCTAGAGCCCATAATAGCTTGTGGCTGCACACGGAAGTTTCTAGTATGAATAATCTCATGATCCCTTTGAGCCTGGGTGGCGGACCGTAGGATGATCACACGATATATCCCCGGGATCTCCTAGGACAACACTGGTATATCCCCAGGTGTCCGGGCAAGTCCACTGGTATATCCCCAGGGTGCCCCTAGCAATCCACCCAGATGTGTATTTAAGTTGCCACCTTAAGTTGAACCATTAAATAACAATCTCACATCAGTCATGGATTTCACTCATACCCAAACCACGTCTACGAGCATAGCATAGCAATATAAACAACACGTAGAAGTAACTCCCAAGGGTTTGATAGTAACAGGGCAATAGGTTCCTACCTTAGCAACTACCTCCCAATACCCACATGTTATCAATCCTACTCATGCAATGTTTGAGGGTTGAAACTAATGCATAAAAACTGGGTACGAAAGGGATATGATCAAAGTGTGAACTTGCCTGCAATGTTGATGAAGATGATTCGCACTCAAAACTCTTGATAGTTCTACTCGTCACACTCCGGTCAATCTATCGTAAGCAAGCAATAGTAACAACACATAAGCAATCACTCAAAAGATCAGAAAGATCGAAGAAGGCGATTCGGAAAACATCAAAACCAAACAAATAGCTCTTGCAACATAAAACAATTTCTAACAGTACCAAAATTATGTGAATTTGGCCTAATCGGAATGTTTAGGTCAAGAGCTTCGATTTGCAAAAAGAATCAACTAAAACGGAGCTACGAAACTCAAGTTATAATCAAACGAAGTTTGAATTCAAATCTGATCTAATTCAAACTTTAAACTTTTCAAAAACATGTTTGAGTTGGATTAATGTATAGAGGGGATCATAACGAAGACGTGGGTGTTGGTTTCGTTGGATTTGGACTAACGAGTAAAAAGTTATAGTCGTTTGAAGTACAGGGACTATTCTGTAAATAAAGTATTCACAACTAGGTCCCTGGCCGAAAATAACAGAAAAAGACTAAAAGGAGAACGTTCGCTTATACGGTCTAAACAGTGGACGTTCGCTGTTTAGTAAAACCTAAAAAACAGATCTAGTCTAGGGTTTTTTTAAACCGAACTTAAAATAAAACCGAGGCGGGTTACGGTTTATACCGGTTCACCCAAAAGAACCGGCGATGACGGTGGTTACTCCGGCGATCTCCGGCGAGGCGGCGCAGGGCTCCGGCGGTGGCTCCGGTGGCATGGGGCGGCGCAGCATGGGCAGCGGCGTCGGGAGCGGCGAGCGGCGCGGCCCCAGCGAGCGGCGCGGCAGGTGGAGGGCGGCGGCGGCAAGGTGCGGCCAGGGCAGCGGAGATGCGAGCGCCGGCGACGGCGAGATCTGCGGCGGCGGTGCGACTACGAGGAGCGGCGGCGGCGGCGAAAACGGGACCCAGGGGTCCCTGGGTGGCCTTTTAAAGGGGCAAGGGAGGGCGGTGGCGTGGGGAAGGGGGCACGGAGGCCGGGGCGGTCACGGCGGCGACGGCGATGTCGTGGCGGCGACGGACTCGGGAGAAGTCCCGGTGGGGGGCGGGAGCGAGGCTGGCGCGCTGGGCTGGGCCTTGGCCTGGCAGGAGCTGGGCCGGCCTAGTTCGGCGGAGGGAAGTATTTTTTAAAAACATTTTCCAGATAAACATAATCATAAAAACAAAAATAAAAGAAAATATTATATAGGCATATAATATATCAAAATTTTCAGAAAATTATTTTCTACGACATGAACATTTTCCTAGCATTAAATATAATTCACACAAATTCAGATAATTCAAAGAGTGCTACTGGTCTATTAAAATCCAACAAAAATCATTTTAAAAATACCAAAATGATTTCAAATTAATTTTTCTCCAATTTTCTATTGTAGGGAATCATTTTACCCTATTTTCCATATATTTTATTTTTGGAGAAAAATAATTTGAATAAAACTCAAATAACTCCAAATTAAAAATAAATTCAAAAGAACTTTGAATTTAATTCTTTGAAACTCCCAACTCATATTTCATATAGTTTGAAGAAGTCATTTTATCTTCGCTCGTGAAAATCATTGAGTTGCATAAAGTTTCAGAATTGGAAATATTCTCAAATGAAATTCAAATATTTTCAACACCCCATGTCATTTAAATAAATGGAAGAAGTCATGTCATCTTCTCTCCAGGGTTTTGTGATGAAAGAATTTGAATTCTCGGGGATCAAAAGAAAAAGGTGAAAGTTTGGGAAAGTCCTTTTATTCCCTCTCATTTAACTTTCAAAAAGTTTGGAATTTCACTCACTTTCAGACAATCACTCAAACAATCAATCAAATCTATCTATTTGTTTATAACATTCCAAAATTTAGAATTTTGGGATGTTACAAACCTACCACCCTTAAAATGAATCTCGTCCTCGAGATTCAGAGAGGCTAGCAAGAAATAGGTTAGGGTTTGGGGGTCTCCTCAAAATCCATCGATCATCACAGGGGTCTGGGATGCTACCACCCTTAGAAACATGGTTACTGTTCCATCAAAACTCATATACTCCATCCTTATTCTTGACAGTGTCGGTCTTCTCAGATCCTCGAGAAAATTTCTCCTCTGAGCTCTTCCGGTAACGGCATAACCTTTTCCTCAATTCTTTTGTCCTTTCATCTTGGTAAGGTTATTCCGAGACTGGGTCTTCTTACCTGACGGGTCTGGCGCCAAAACTAAACAACTATCGATATCTCATGGTGGTCAACAATTTATGGTTTCTCCTGCAGGAAATGGGTATGGGTGATCCTCACCGTATAACCTACGGTTGGCAAAGCTGCCTTGTACAGGGGAAAATACCTATACCATTCTAAGGCTTAAACAAGGTTTAATATCGCCATCTCTCTACTATAGGTAAGTCACTCAGATTTACCATCCCACATAGCAAGGCGAATAATAAGAGTAAGTCGGTATGGTGATCAATCCATCCCGCACCCAAATCATTACCTTGTATACAGTTTAGCGAATCTCGCATTCTATCACTCGGTCATCCTCACAAGCATTGCAGAATTTCTCATGTCGACGAACCAAGTTCGGATAAATCCATAGATTCTGCAAGCTAAACAACCATCTATCGTTCCTTCACAACTCTCAGGTTTTGCGTTACTTCTATAAGGTCGTCTATCGATAAGGGCATATCCTCTTCCAGGGTTTTTCCTTCAGCAAGAATGTGCTTGCTTCTTGGCAGGTCCTGGGGCGTGTGGGTTATGGCACACCTCATCACTTGTAGTCCTTAAACTTATCATCGGGCAACTGATCATTATTCCAACTTCCAACTTCCTCGTATTCTTAAATCCATCCAATTGTACTGTCTTCCTTCCTTCTATTGGCACCAAACTAGGACATGATTACTCAGACTCATCATGGAGTTTCCATTGATCCATATTGCCGACATCATACCTCCTTTATATCCAATAGTAATTCATCTCTTCATCCTCGTGGGATATCCCACATATCGAGATAAAATTTATACTCATGAAGTCCATATTCCACTTCGTGGAACATCATTATCCTTTCCAGGGTCAAGCGTTCTTACAGGGGAATATGGGCCATCTCTGCATGGCACTTCTTCAACTAGGAAACGTGAAACACATCATGAACTCCTGACAGTCCTTCGGGTGACTCCAACTTGTTGGCCACTTCTCCCTATGCTCCAAAACTTGGTATGTCCTACAAATCTCGGGGCTAATTTTCCCTTAACTCCAATTCGTTTAACTCCTCGCAGAGGGGACGCACAAAGACATGCTCTATCTCCAATTTCATAGGCTACCTCCTTGCATTTTTTCCTTTTTGAGTCTGCATAACTCTTCTGCCTGGACTGAGCTACCTTCAGTCTACCTCGAATCAACTTAACATTCTCTTTGGACTCCTTGATCACCTTTGGTCCAAACAACTGACGGTCTCCAACTTCATCCCACACACTCTTGGGGTATCACACATATCGAGACAAAACTCATATTCATTTTGTCCGAAATCCACTCAGTGGAGTATCCTTATCTTTTCCAGGGGTCAACGGTTCTTACAGGGTACTACCACCCTTAAAATGCACAAATCTTCCATAGAACATATTTCTCATATCCTCAGAATGGCAAAAATTCTTCTTCATAGAGTAACAACTCATAAAACCCAAATCTTTACCAACGATGCTAACTTTATTGATTCTCCAATGATTACAATCTCTTGCTTTTCCATTACATGTCTCAACTCAACACCTCAATATAAGAGAAAAATGTTCTCACTTCTACTACTCCATTTCTTTTGTTGCAAACTCAACTATCTAGCACAAGTTTCCTTCTCCTTGGGGAATTTTCTGGCAAAGTGCCCTACTCCATTACAACTAAAACATATTACTTCTGACAAGTATCGGGGTTTCCTTTTGGGCAACTGTTGATGTAGTGCCTTGACTCCTTGCACCTGTAACAGGTGATATGACGCATGTCCTTCCTGGTATCCAATATGCTTCTCTTCCCGGACCTTTCTATTCCAATTAGGGCTTCTATTTCCTGTGGGTCATACTCTACTTCCTCTGTTGGGAATTCTACTAGATCCCCATTCAAACAATTTTGGGAGATGTGTCCTTCTTCTCCACATGAATAGCATGACTTGGTGCAGGGTTTAATTGGTTCTTCTTTGGGTGTGTCCCCCACCTTTTCCTTCATCAAAGTTTCTTCTAAAATTTCCATGAGGGCTCCTTTCATTACTTCTTTCTTCTGTTGGATGGTTCGTTGTACCATGGGGTAAATGTGACACTGAGCATGATAGTGGGTAGTCCCTTCACACAAGAAACAAGTAATCTGCCTAATTGGGCATTCTTCAACTGGGTGTCTTCCTTCATAATTAGGTCATTCATCCTTGTGTTCTTTATGGGTGTGTCCTATTTCTCCACAAATCTTGCATGCACAATGCTTCCTCATATCCTTTCCATAAGGCTTCAACTTCTGGGACACAAGTTGAGATCTCTGCAGAGTGAACTTTAATTCTCTCCAAGTGGTTACTCCTTGCCATCCGTTGATGGTTTGGTATATCCTCCACCAAGTAGCAGCACCTCTTTCAAAGCACTGAAGAGCATGCTGGGTTCATATCATGTCCAACTATAGGGTTATTCTCCATGTGATCCTCCATGTTCTGAATCCATTGGTCTGTCTCCAATTGACTTATCGGTCCAGGAAAACATGAGTTCATCTCCATTCGTCCTCTATTGGGTCCATGGGTTTGGGGTGAGATAAGAGAGATAGAGAGGGATACACACAATACAAACAAAAGTTTTGAAAAGACAGATTTTATTTGTCGCTATCGGGAAAAACATCAAACAATTGACAGCTCACAAACATCGCATCTAACGTAGGTATATAACAGGGGTTTGGTCTTCTAAAGGTCAATAAATCTTTAACGTCTCCAACTCTTCAAGCCTTGTTCATGCCTCCAATGGTTTCTTCCGATCATGCTTGTCTTTCTCAAGTTCCTTTGCCAGATCAACTCTGTTGACGTGAAATCTCTCATGACATCCTTTAATATTCTGGAGTTGTATTTCAAACTCTAGGTTTCAACATCCTTGGCATGAACCATGGTCATACTGTCCTTCAGTTCCTGACAAATCTCCAGTATCTCGAGGTTGTAGCTCCTCCAGCTTCTTGGACCTAAGTTCTTCACGAAATGCTTCCTTGTCAAAATACTGCTTCATGGAGCTCCACCTTAAACTTCTTGATGTACTACTCCAGATCCTGGTGATACACCGGCTAAGGTTAAAACTTCATCTTACTAATAGGTGCTCCATCAGCCTTCTTCCATCAAATCCATTCTGAAGAAATGCATCCTTAACTCAGCACGGTGACAATAGCATCAGTGGGCGATGACATCACGGATAACCGTGCTTCTGCCCTTTTCATTGCCATGAGCTATCTTCCATAGTTGATATCTCCTGCCTTAGGGTTTTCTTGACAAAAACTTTGAGTTCTCAGCTCTCCATGTTCCGGTCTTTCTCCAATACATCTTGATCTCGGGTATTGACAGCTCCCATAGTCTGCCAAGTTCCATAAGGGGTGCCTTCCTAGGTCATACTAATCTAGAAATTCTACAAAGCCTTCAAATTCTACTTGTCTTCAGTCTTCAACCGTTGCAGTTTCCTTTATTCAGATGTACGGAAAATACTCTTCATTCCGAAGTGGTCTTAGTTGTCAGATATCTTGTACTTCTTAGAGTGGTCTCATCAGCCGAATCTTCATGTGGTCAAAAGGGGAAAGGGGTATGGTCTCACTAAAGGGAATTTTTGAATAAGCTCAGAAGAGAAGAGAGGTAAAAGATCTTTTTAAAAGTGAAAGTTGTAGAGAAAAATCTTTGCTATGGGCTTGCCAGTTTCTAGGGTCACGTCCTACAGTCAACATGTGCTCTGATACCATCTTGTAGCGACCCGACCCGAATGGATCAAGTCTCTGTGCTTACGTGTCATCCCTGGATCGGTATGCTGACACACACAGTACTCGAGGATTTATAACAGAGGTAAATCACATGTAAAAGTAACGTAAATACTATTACCTCAATCCAAAATAGCGGAAGTAACAAGGTTGTGGATTCCCATCAACACCAACGGCAAAGTTGAGTGTAGAAATTGTAACCCTAACGTATCACTTACTCGTCGTAAGATTCCTACAACATGAGACGTTGCAGCCACAAAGGGTCAGTACATTGAATGTACTGGCAAATTCACACCATAGAGATTGATGAATAAAGGCTATCACTACATGCATATTTGGCTGGTGGAAAAGCTCTATGGTTATAGTTTTTGCGAAAAGCCAATTTTTCCTTACTACAAAGGAATAAATTTTATTTTACTATCATGGTGGTTGTTAAACATTGAGAATGGTTGACAGCATTCTCAATCCCAATTAAGTAACATCATTAAAACCCAACAATATTCTTTTAAAGTAACATGATGAGATCAACAGGATAATCCAAGAACTAGATACTCAAGATGTCCATAACCGGGGACACGACTAATCATGATTAGTTTGTACACTCTGCAGAGGTTTGCGCACTTTTCCCCACAAGACTCGATCTCCTTCGTTGGATTTCTCGCACTACATGGTGTTTGAGAAACGGATGACCGAGACATAGTCTTTCAGAAGCGTTTGCACCTTACGATGGGTAGACCGTACCACCTACAACCCCTACATCTGCTAGTCTACCACTGTAAGAGTTCACACGACTTAATCAACTATGCTAGAGCCCATAATAGCTTGTGGCTGCACACGGAAGTTTCTAGTATGAATAATCTCATGATCCCTTTGAGCCTGGGTGGCGGACCGTAGGATGATCACACGATATATCCCCGGGATCTCCTAGGACAACACTGGTATATCCCCAGGTGTCCGGGCAAGTCCACTGGTATATCCCTAGGGTGCCCCTAGCAATCCACCCAGATGTGTATTTAAGTTGCCACCTTAAGTTGAACCATTAAATAACAATCTCACATCAGTCATGGATTTCACTCATACCCAAACCACGTCTACAAGCATAGCATAGCAATATAAGAAACGCGTAGAAGTAACTCCCAAGGGTTTGATAGTAACAGGGCAATAGGTTCCTACCTCAGCAACTACCTCCCAATACCCACATGTTATCAATCCTACTCATGCAATGTTTGAGGGTTGAAACTAATGCATAAAAACTGGGTACGAAAGGGATATGATCAAAGTGTGAACTTGCCTGCAATGTTGATGAAGATGATTCGCACTCAAAACTCTTGATAGTTCTACTCGTCACACTCCGGTCAATCTATCGTAAGCAAGCAATAGTAACCACACATAAGCAATCACTCAAAAGATCAGAAAGATCGAAGAAGACGATTTGGAAAACATCAAAACCAAACAAATAGCTCTTATGACATAAAACAATTTCTAACAGTACCAAAATTATGTGAATTTGTCCTTATCAGAATGTTTAGGTAAAGAGCTTCGATTTGCAAAAAGAATCAACTGAAACGGAGCTACGAAACTCAAGTTATGATCAAACGAAGTTTGAATTCAAATCTGATATAATTCAAATTTTAAACTTTTCAAAAACATGTTTGAGTTGGATTAATGGATAGAGGGGATCATAACGAAGATGTGGGCGTTGGTTTCGTTGGATTTGGACTAACGAGTAAAAAGTTATAGTCGTTTGAAGTACAGGGACTATTCTGTAAATAAAGTATTCACAACTAGGTCCCTGGCCGAAAATAACAGAAAAAGAAAAAGACTAAAAGGCGAACGTTCGCTTATACGGTCTAAACAGTGGACGTTCGCTGTTTAGTAAAACCTAAAAAAACAGATCTAGTCTAGGTTTTTTAAACCGAACTTAAAATAAAACCGAGGCGGGTTACGGTTTATACCGGTTCACCCAAAAGAACCGGCGATGACGGTGGTTACTCCGGCGATCTCCGGCGAGGCGACGCAGGGCTCCGGCGGTGGCTCCGGTGGCATGGGGCGGCGCAGCATGGGCAGCGGCGTCGGGAGCGGCGAGCGGCGCGGCCCCAGCGAGCGGCGCGGCAGGTGGAGGGCGGCAGCGGCAAGGTGCGGCCAGGGCAGCGGAGATGCGAGCGCCGGCGACGGCGAGATCTGCGGCGGCGGTGCGACTACGAGGAGCGGCGGTGGCGGCGAAAACGGGACCCAGGGGTCCCTGGGTGGCCTTTTAAAGGGGCAAGGGAGGGCGGTGGCGTGGGGAAGGGGGCACGGAGGCCGGGGCGGTCACGGCGGCGACGGCGATGTCGTGGCGGCGACGGACTCGGGAGAAGTCCCGGTGGGGGGCGGGAGCGAGGCTGGCGCGCTGGGCTGGGCCTTGGCCTGGCAGGAGCTGGGCCGGCCCAGTTCGGCGGAGGGAAGTATTTTTTTTAAAACATTTTCCAGATAAACATAATCATAAAAACAAAAATAAAAGAAAATATTATATAGGCATATAATATATCAAAATTTTCAGAAAATTATTTTCTACGACATGAACATTTTCCTAGCATTAAATAAAATTCACACAAATTCAGATAATTCAAAGAGTTCTACTGGTCTATTAAAATCCAACAAAAATCATTTTAAAAATACCAAAAGGATTTCAAATTAATTTTTCTCCAATTTTCTATTGTAGGGAATCATTTTACCCTATTTTCCATATATTTTATTTTTGGAGAAAAATAATTTGAATAAAACTCAAATAACTCCAAATTGTAAATAAATTCAAAAGAACTTTGAATTTAATTCTTTGAAACTCCCAACTCATATTTCATATAGTTTGAAGAAGTCATTTTATCTTCGCTCGTGAAAATCATTGAGTTGCATAAAGTTTCAGAATTGGAAATATTCTCAAATGAAATTCAAATATTTTCAACACCCCATGTCATTTAAATAAATGGAAGAAGTCATGTCATCTTCTCTCCAGGGTTTTGTGATGAAAGAATTTGAATTCTCGGGGATCAAAAGAAAAAGGTGAAAGTTTGGGAAAGTCCTTTTATTCCCTCTCATTTAACTTCCAAAAAGTTTGGAATTTCACTCACTTTCAGACAATCACTCAAACAATCAATCAAATCTATCTATTTTTTATAACATTCCAAAATTTAGAATTTTGGGATGTTACATTATGTAACCATGATTGACTATGACGCTCGCTTCCGCTCCGCAACCTTGGACCAGACTCGCCAGCAGGAATTGCGGAATACATTATCAGCACGCTTCACTCCACCAACTCTCCATCAAGCCTACATCACACAAGCTTTTGTTGATCTCGGGGAGATATGAATCCGAAATTTCTTCACAAAAATGGATTCCCCATGTAATTGTGATTCCGCTTTTTGCGATCTCATAATTTTTCGGGTTAGTTTTACCTGTAGTATGGATTTTTTTGCGAGATCCCGGCGGACCTGATGTCTCCCGCCAATGCGGATGGATCTTGCAGAGAGGAATTTGTTGACTATATTGTGGGGAGAGGGTGCTCTGACGAAGCGGAAATTTGCGCGATTTCGTGATGTACTGGCAGATCATGAGCCGTCCGCTGCGATTCCCAAGATTGGTGCTAGAGATTGGTGTATAAGCTGAAAACATTTCATATTTGCTATACATGTGAAATACGACTGACTACTCTGACTTATACACTGTCCTCTTCCTGACAATAGTACCTGTGTCCCCTGATTTCTTGTCAAAATGAGGATGAAAATATCTATTGTGCGTTGTTCCTATCCATTTCCCCCATCCTCTCTTCTTTCTTTGTTTGTCACCATTGCTTGGCTTCTTCTTCTTCTTCTTCTTCTTCAAGCTTTCTTTCCCTCTTCTTATTTTCCTAGATTTCAGCTTATTGCTTCTACTTCTTTCATTCTAGAGGAATTCCCTTCTTGTACATGCCTCTACAGTTCCTTGAACAGATTCAAAGTAGAAACGCTCCAAGTATTTGGCCGTTGTTATAGATCCGTCATATCAAGCATGAACAACTTACAGCTAAAGCACACATGTATGGATCAGCTATAAATCATCGTTTTATTCTGAATAATTTTTCTTCTGTATTCATAAAAATCTGGTTGCTATATGTATATATTTTAATTAAATTATGCATGAACCAGCCTTTGAAAGCATAATTAGTCACAAATGTATAGATTTCAATTTCATTTTTAATGTATGAAGCTAATATTATTTCACATGTTTTGTATTGCGTATTATAAATTTCACATATCAATATGTGGTACCTACACGATTTCACATTTCTTAACTAATTTTGGTACAAAGTATGAATGTACTAGTATTTCACATATCACTATCTGCTATCTGCATGATTTCAAATTTGTAACTATTTTTTGTATGATTTTTTCAATATGGATTATGATAATGGATGTATGAATGGTAGCTTCTTGGATCTGCTAACTATGGTTGAAGACCCAAAAACTTATATGACATCAAGGTATAGTTTAGCTTAATAGATATGTGTTATTATAACTGAATCTCGCTTACATCATACTTATAATAGTATACAATTTATATGTTTTTTTTTTCAAATGTAGCATTGTTGATACGCAGATTGCTGAACAAAGCTTCACAAAAGAACAATCTAAAGATTTTTCAAATGCAAGAGATGTTCTTTCTCAATAAAATCTTAGGTATGGAACAAGTATATTTATATTGACATTATCAGTCTAAGTAAAATGACTTACACAGAGATATCATATTTAAAAGATTGATTTCGACGAATACAACGATGATCTTGAAGAAGTTCAATCTAAATTTGGAAAAGATGGAACAAATTTTGGTAATGAAGGAATGTTAACGCAAACTTCTCTGGATGAAGATTACTTATTTTCAGCATATAAAGTTGATGAAGAAGAAGCCTCTGTTAATCTGGAAGATAATAGGTATAATTTTTTGAACATAATCATTATAAATTATAGTACCTACTAATTGATATTACTTTAGTACTTTGGTAAATGGAGCTATTAAGAAGGTATCAGATGATATTGTCAAGATAAATCTTTGGATATGTTCAAACCTTATGTTGGTATGAAGTTTGGATCTCTAGCTGAAGCATATGACTTTTACAACACATATTCTTGGGTTCTTGGTTTTAGCATCAGAAATGGAGACAATTTTGTGAATGTCAAAGATATTCAGACAATGCAAGAGTACAAGTGTCAGTGCAGTGTGAGTATTGTTATTAATTTATTTTCCACAAACATATTTTTTTTATAATATGTACTATTTATATGTTGTGTTGAACCAATATATTTATATTTCCCAGGGTATAAACAAGAATGCAATTAGGTCAACAACTAGATGTGGTTGCAAAGCAGAATTAAGGGTTCATTTGAATGATTGCGGAGAATGGTATGTCAAAAGTTTCAAAGAAGAACATAACCATGAGCTTGTTGAAAGTTGTGGTCAAAAGAAACACATGTATTCTCATCAGCATATTGATCCGGGAGCAACAAATCTTATTAAGCATTTGAGACAAAATAATGTTTCAATTACAAGGGTAAATTCGGTCATATCCAATATGGATGGTTCAATCACTAAAGTGTCATTTAGTAAAAGGAAACTTAGAACTGTGTGTTCTCAAATAGCAAGTGAGAACATACAAAATGATATTGCTAAGACCTTAGAATTTTTTAGAGAGAAAATTGTGCAAGATGATAGATTTGCATTTACTATTGATGATGATAATAGGCTCAAGGCTATAATGTGGATTAGTGGCCGAAGTAGGGTACTTTATCAGTACTTTGGAGATGCAATCACTTTTGACACAACGTATGGTACAAACATTTACAATATGCCATTTGGAATGTTTTTTGGGGTCATCAATCATTTTGAGAATGTCATTTTCGCTGGAGTATTGCTTACAAATGAAAAGGTTGAGAATTTCAAATGGGCCTTTAAGGAGTTTGTTGCAATGACGGGTGGTAAAGCTCTTGTTACTATTCTTACTGGTATGTTCTAACTAGATTTTAATTTACCGTGTGTCTATTTATTAGATTAATATTGAAAATTTTGATGTAAATTTGTAGATCAAGCACTTGCAATTGCTAATGCAATAAAAACAGAATTACCGAATACAACTCGTAGATGGTGTAAATGGCATGTCCTAAAGAGAACTCATGAACTTCTTGGACAAACATACAAGAAATACAATACATTTGCTGATGATTTCCACAAGTTAGTAAATCATATGCTTACGGTTGAAGAGCTTGAAAAAGCTTGGGAGATTATAATTGATAAATATTGTCTCAAGGACGATGCTTTCATGACAAGAGCTTATGATGTCAGAGAAACGTGGACTAAACCATACTTTCAAAATATTTTCTATGCTAGGATGTGTAGTATGCAAAGAAGTGAATGTGCTAACCATATGTTGAAGATATATACTATTTGCAAGTCTTCTATTAATGCATTTGTTACTACATATACAAAGCTAATAGATGATAGAGAAAGTTGTGATGCTATGGCTGAGAAGAATTCAAAACAAGCAATTTTATTTAATTGATAAAAACAGCAAATTATACGTTGCATTACCTGTTCTTATGTATAATGTCATAGCATTAACAATTTTATTCTTTTTGTAGAGAAGTATTAAACTACACTTTGGATATCTTCTAGAAAAGCATGCTTACATAATATACACACCAAGAGTGTACTCTCTAATCAAAAAGGAATTAGTTAAATCAACCAAGTATATATTATTGCAAGTTCAGAGGATAATATGTTTGATGTGATGCATGTTGCAGCGGAATCACATGATGCTTGGTGCAAAGTGAGATATGTCAGATTATAGGTTCCCGACAAACCCTTAAGGTTCGAACACTGGGGTGCGCACGAAGAACTCTCTCTCTCTCTCTAGCTCGCTCGCACGACGATCTCAAGGCCTAGCTCGACGAACCCAAGGAACACGGGACACAAAGTTTTATACTGGTTCGGGCCACCGTTGTGGTGTAATACCCTACTCCAGTGTGGTGGTGGTGGATTGCCTCGAGGGCTAGGGATGAACTAGTACAATGGATGAACTATCTCCTGAGGAGAGGTGTTCTTGAGCTCGATGAGCTGGTGTGTGTGTGGATGGTCCGAATATGATCCCTCTGGCTATGGTGGTGGCTAGCCCTATTTATAGAGGCCATGGTCCTCTTCCCAAATGTTAGGCGGGAAGGGATCCAACAACGACCGAGTTTTAAGGGGGACAACTAGTACAAACTATCCTGACAAAAGGTGGTCTTCGCCTGCCAAAGACTCTGGTGGTGACGTTGCTCTGGGCTCCGTGGTGACCTCCGTCCTGCTGGCCTTGGTATTGTTGCACCGATAAGGAAACCTTTGCCTGATGCCTTGGGACTCCTCGCCTGCGCTTGCCTCTTTAGCACCAAAGAGGAAATTGGTACACCGTGCCCGCTGGCGCCCGCCTGGCCTTGGTCGTCATGGCTCAGGTCACGTGAACCTCATGAGGTGCCCCTTGCATAGATATCTTTGCTCCTCGGGAGCCAGCCTAGTGAGGCTGCCCCCAGGGAGGTCTTGGCGTCGTCCGCCTCGCGAGGCTTGGCCCCTCGTGAGGGTCTTGAGTGGTTGTTGCTGAAGATGGGCCGTACTAGGCCACTGGTGGAGCCACGCCGTGTCCCGCAGGCAGGCAAGTCTGGGTACCCCCGTTCCCAGGACGCCGACAGTAGCCCCAGGGCCCAAGGCGCGCTCGAACTTGTCTTTGAGGCGAAGCCAAAGGACAAGTGTGGAGCGCCACGGGCCCCAACCGCCTGCAGCCTTGGTCGCCGTGTGGCGACTGACGGGACGTGGGCGTCCGCTTCCCCACGTCGCCTTGGTATCCGTTCTATTTGATGACACCCTGCTACATGCAGAAGAAAACCATCATTACCTTTGATCATGGAGGCTGGCGGTTGGCCTCCTTAGGCTATAAATGAGGAGGGGGTCGGGCCCCCGTCGCTTATCTCTTTCTCCACTTTGCCTGCTTCTTCTTCTTCCTCCTCACTTCGTCATCTGGCTGCGACACCCATGGCTCCGATAAGGAGATTCTCCGCCACCGAGAAAGGGAAGCCCCCCGTGAGGAGCAGGGGCCTCTTCCATCGAAGAAGAGGTTTGCCCACTCCCACGACATCGTCGTGAGGCAGGAGGTGATGAGGCCATGGTACGAGCGGCCTCCCCCCGGCTACCCATTGCCCTTGTACGCCCAAGCGCAAGGCTCCGGAGGAGGAGGCAGCGCCTCGCGCCGCTCGCGCCACGACCGTGGTAGCCAAGCCGTGGTGGCACGCGCCGCCGCCCCGCGAACTCATGCCGAGGGCTCCTCACGCGAGCTCATGGTGTGGGTGGCAATGCCACCGCGCACCTGGATCAAGTTATCGCAGTTCTTTGCCGATGAGATGCCGACGAGGGGGCCGCTCGAGCTGTGGCTGCAACACACCGAGTGCAGCACCCCGGCAACTGGAGTAGGAGGTCGAGGCCGTCTCCTCGGGGAAGATCTTCATGACTCGTGGATGGGGCGAGGTCACCCGTGTTTGTCACGCGGAGGGGGCCCTCGCCATCCATTTCGAGTATGATGGCGCGTCCACGCTGTTCTTCAAGGTCTTCGATGAGGAAGGCCGCCGCCTGGAGTGTTTTCCTAGAGGGGGTCGCCAGGACGGCGGAGCAGCCGGCGCTGGGCCCTCCCTTGGCCCTGCCGACAGCTCCTCCAACAGCAGTGATGGCTCCTGGGAGTCCAGCAACTCTCCCGAGCTTGATGAGACTCCAGAGACGAGCAACGAAAGCTACGTGCTCTCGAGGTCTTGCCGCGCCCAAAGCGCAGCGGTAGCGGCAGCCCATCGTCATCGCTGGTCTAGATGGGGTTGGCGCCGACCCCTCGTGGCCCATTGTTGATGATGGCGTCGGCGGCGACACCATCGATATGGCTCCTGGAAATCTTCTTTTGTTCCCTGCGAGGAATCGAGATGAACCCCGTGGGTGTGTGTAAAGAATCTGTAGTACTTTTGTAGCGATGTTATTCCTATTATGAAATTCGTGATTGCATGTCTTGCTCCAGCATTGTTCCCCCTTTTCATCCTCGCGGCAGCTTAGTGCTCTACGCCGACAGGTCCTAGTCCGCAGGCAGGATTCAGCCATCGCTGCTATGCCAGGTCGTGATGCCGTGGTCAAGGCCAGGAGGTGAGCGACCCGAGGTCCGGTAAGAGATCCTGAGGCGCGATGCTCAAGAGGTCCCCCTTGGCGTGCAAGAAGCTCCCTAAAGGTAGAAAAGGAAGGCGACATTGCCGTAGCAAGGCTGCAGGAGCCGAAAATCCTAAGTCGTGAGCTGGGCTGCCTTGGATACGTGACTTATCTTAGTGATCCTGGGTCGATTCCTTGCGTGGCGCCCGACTCATGCGCCGCTGATGGCGATGCTGCCAGGTTGTGTCCATGCCAGCTCCCCCTTCACACTCTCCTGAGTGCTCTGCGTCCTCGGGTCCTGACCCTCGAGCGAGCTCAGCTGCTGCTGGTATGCCAGGTCGCGATGCCGTGGTCAAGGCCAGGGGGTGAGGGATGGAGAGTCAATAAGAGCTCCTGAGGCGCGATGCTCAGGAGCCCTCCCTTTAACGCCCAAGCGAAAAGCATGAAAGGGAGCAGAGGCCACCTGTAGCTGGGCTCCGGAGATTCCTGCGGGTTAGTGCAAGGAGAGAGTAGCCCATAGCCGCGCTTGCCGCCCTGCCATTGCTCCTTCCGTGAGAAGATAAAGGCACTGTGGATCTGGTGAGGTGACGTGCGCGGAGCGGGCCGTGAGCCAGAGCTCGATCGCACAAGTTTATCAGCGTTGCAGGGACGGACCCGATCACAAGCGTCGTGCCAGCATGTGAGACTCCCGTTGCGGGATGAGCAACTGACTGATCTGCAACGCAGGAGACCGCGATGGACAAGGACCATGTAAGAAATTATCATAAAGCAATTCATGCGAGGAAGGAAGCTAGTTCAGGTAGATGCAAGAACGATACATGCCACTGGGACAGACCCGAGCGGCCTGGGGATGATGCAGCCTGAGGGGCGCCCCCAACTGAGTAAGCTAAAGATGCGGAAGGATGCGCGTCGCAGGGACAAACCCGTGCAACCTAGGGATAATGCTGCCCGAGGGGCGCCCCCAACTGAATGAACTCGAAAGAGTCACCTGATACCGTTGCTGGAGAGGTGTTGGAGTAGCTGAAGATGTGTGCTGAAGAAGTTGTCCTTCACGAGGCGCCAGGGTCCTGAGCCTCGGGAGGCTCTGGGAGCCCGGGCGGCTCATGAAGAACCGTCGCGCTCTCTGTCAGGACTACATGATGCCTGGCCTCCTGAGCCTCCAGAATGCTCCGCAAGCGGTGCTGGAAGGTGACAGCCGTGTTTGGCAAGCCGAATGGCATGCGAACATAGCTGTGAGGTGGACCCTCGCACCGACCAACGCACGAAGGCCAGAAACGCCTCTGAGATGCGACCCTGTTGAGCCCTAGAATTTTAACGCAGATGCGTAGCTCGTCGCCCTCGCCAGGACGCGGAGCTGCACCAGGTGGTGGGCAGCGGTCGCCACGCATGGTCCTTGCTTCTTGAAGCTCCTCGGCCGCCTTGGTGATGAACTCCTGAGCACCAGGCGCTCCACGCCTTTTGCCCTCTTGAGGGAAACGTGTGGTGAAGCACGCCTCCACGTGGTGCCCGAGCACCTCCCTCGTGACACTGGCTAGGTCTGAGGCCCTCCAGAAGAAAGCCCCCGGGCCCAGCCTGAGGGGGGCGCTGGGCGGACCTTCCTATGCGAGGGAGGGAGGCACCCCATCTGCAGGCGTAGGTCCTAAGGTGGTTCCACTGGAGATGCCGCCCTCCTGATGTCCTTGGTGGAGCAGCTGCTTCTTCATCTTGGGAATGGCCTCAGGGGGTATACGGCGCCTTTGCTGTCTAGATCTTCGGCCGCCGCAGCCTGGTAAGCGCGCTCAAGGGAGCACACCGCGTCCTTCTCTTTGCAGGCGACCGAGATGACACCGCCGCTCCCTGGCATCTTGAGGACGTTGTAGCCATGGTGGGTCACTGCCATAAACTTGGCCAAGGCTAGGTATCCAAGGATGGCATTGTATGGCAGGCAGATGTGGGCAACATCAAAGTCGATAAGCTCGGTGCAGTAGTTGTCGCGGGTGCCGAAGGTGACAGGGAGGCCGATCTGCCCTATCGGGGTGGTAGAGCCGTCGGTCACTCCTGAGAAGGGCTTGGTAGGCTGCAGTTGTTCATATGGCACTTGGAGGCGGTCGAATGTCTCGACGGACAGGACATTGAGCCCTGCAGCACTGTCGATGAGGGTCTTGGTTACTTGGACGTTGCTGATGATGGGTGAACAAAGCATCGGAAGGGCGCCGGCAGTTGCTGCGCACTTGAGCTGGTCTGACGAGCTGAAGGTAATGGCACATTTGGACCACCTGAGCGGGCGCGTGGCCTCGAGCTTGGGGAGCACTGTGTTCACCTCGCGGGCGAACTGCTTGAAGATGTGCTGGGAGGCTGGGGCCTGGGCGCCATCCAGGATGCAGGCGATGGCGCGCGGCTCTTGGAAGCCCCCAGCCCCCTCGTCTTGATGATGGTCGTTGTTCCTCCTTGGTGGTGGCGGCAGCAGAGGGAGGCCAGCCTTGCCCTAAGGTCGGTCCTCACGAGGCTGGTCCCTCCAGGCGCCCTCGCGAGGCTGGTCCTACCAGCGGTCCTCACAAGGCTGATCACACCACTCCTGGTGAGGGCCGCGGTCGTCCCAGCGTCCTCCACTTCATCCTCCTCCTCGGCCGTAGCCTCGATCGTTGCGCTCGAGGTGTCGACCGAAACGCCCATCGCGGATGGCCCTGAGCTCTTGACAGTCATTAGTGTTGTGGCTGTGCACATTGTGGAAGGCATAGAATGGACGGCTGCCCTTCGAAGACTCCGGGTGATCGCGACCGCGCTTCATCTCTGGCTCGGCTGCTAGCACGACCGCTCCCTTACGCTTCACATCCTTGGCCTTGGCCTTCTTGTCCTCTTGCTAACTTGGTTGCCATGTTGAACATCTCCAGAGCCGTGCACAGGTCTTCGTGGATGGCGAGCTCCTCCTTCATCTTGACATCGTGTACGCCATCAGAGAACGCGAAGATGATGGCCTCGTCCATCACCTTGGGGATCTTGAGGCAGATGCTGCTGAAGCGCTGGGTGTATTTCTGAAGGGTTTCCCCTGGCTGCTGCTTGATGCCCTGCAGGTCACCCGCGGCCGGGGGGCGATCGCGCGTGCCCTGGAAGTTGGCGAAGAAGCACTCGCGCATCTCTCCTCAGGAGGAGATCGATCCCGCGGGCAGGTTCAGGAGCCACAAGCGCGCACCATCCTTGAGGGCCATGGGAAACTAGTTCGCCATGACCTTTTCGCCGCCGTTGTCCGCTTCGATGCTCAGCTCATAGAGCTGCAGGAACTCAACAGGGTCGGGAGTGCCGTCGTAGCACGGAGGCAGGTCCGGCTTGAACTTGCTAGGCCAAACGACGCTACGCATCTCAGGAGTGAAGGCGTGGCAGCCTGCTGTAGTCACTGGAGCTCGTCGCGGGGGCGGAGCCTGGTCTTGGTATCCGCGCGCCGCCACTGCGGGCAGTGCACGGTCTTGATGTGGTGGTGCTTGGAGCGAAGGGGCGTTATCTTGTTGCGGCCGAGGGACTTCTTGGCAACTTACTTCTTGATGCATAGGTGCCCTGCACGGTGGGTCACGTCGCGGGACCGCGCGTCTTGGTGCGAGGGCTACGTCTTGACGTGGAGGTGGCGGAGGCGCGCCATGGGCACATCGCCCGTAGCTGGAGGTGGGCGAGGCAGCGAGAGGGACGGTGCAGGGGAGCCCCCAGCGGCGCTGACAAGCTCGGTGATGCGGTCTAGCCAATCTTCGTAGAGGTCGTCGATGGGGCAGTATCGCAGGAGCTCACGTGCCATGAGAAGCGCGGCCTGCGCGTTCGTGGGCGCGCAATGAGTGTGGACGACGAGCCAGCCGGAGTCAGCGACGGGGTGGCAGTGCGTCCGTCCCGCTGCACAGAAGGGTGCAGCGATGAAGCTTGCTGCTTGTTCGCCACCTGGCCGGTGGCGGCATTGGTAGAGGGTGATGGAGAACGGCGGGGAGGTCCGCCGACGGGCGTCGTCTGAGTGACGCGAGCGGCAAGGGCCGCCCAGCGCTCAGCACGGGCTCGGCGAGCATCATCCATGGATGCGGCGGAGCAGTGGAGCATGGATCAATGGAGGAAAGGCTTCGGCACACCCCTACCTGGCGCGCCAAATGTCGGATTCTGGGTTCCGGCAAACCCTTAAGGTTAGAACACTGGGGTGCGCACGAGGAATTCTCTCTCTCTCTCGCTCGCTTGCTCGCACGACGATCTCAAGGCCTAGCTCGACGAACCCAAGGAACACGGGACACAGAGGTTTGTACTGGTTTAGGCCACCGTTGTGGTGTAATACCCTACTCCAGTGTGGTGGTGGTGGATTGCCTCGAGGGCTAGGGATGAACTAGTACAATGGATGAACTGCCTCCTGAGGAGAGGTGTTCTTGAGCTCGATGAGCTGGTGTGTGTGCGGATGGTCCGAATATGATCCCTCTGGCTATGGTGGTGGCTAGCCCTATTTATAGAGGCCATGGTCCTCTTCCCAAATGTTAGGCGGGAAGGGATCCAACAACGGCCGAGTTTGAAGGGGGACAACTAGTACAAGCTATCCTGACAAAAGGCGGTCTCCGCTTGCCAAAGACTCTGGTGTTGACACTGCTGTGGGCTCCGCAGTGACCTTCGTCCTGCCGTCCTACTGGCCTTGGTCTTGTTGCATCGATAAGGAAACCTTTGCCTGATGCCTCGGGACTCCTTGCCTGCGCTTGCCTCTTTAGCTCCAAAGAGGAAACTGGTACACTGCACCCACTGGCGCCCGCCTGGCCTTGGCCGTCATGGCTAACGTCACGTGAACCTCACAAGGTGCCCCTTGCATAGATATCTCCGCTCCTCGGGAGCCAGCCTAGTGAGGCTGCCCCCAGGGAGGTCTTGGCATTGTCTGCCTCGTGAGGCTTGGCCCCTTGCGAGAGTCTTGAGTGGTTGTTGCTGAAGATGGGCCGTACTAGGCCGCTGGTGGAGCCACGCTGTGGGCCGCAGGCATGCAAGTCTGGGTACCCCCGTTCCCAGGACGCCGACAAGATACATAATCAAGGTTGATGAAAACATTGTATACTATAATTGTGAATGTGGCCTATATCAGCATTTTGGTGTAATATGCAGCCATATAATTAGAGTAAGTTTATTATTACTTATCTAATCAGTTTCATTACTTCTGTTTATTTATAAACACTACAAAAATTACTATCAAAATTTAATACTATGTATGGTAAAATGCAGATACTTTTGATTAGGGGTTTATCAAAGGTTCCAGAATGTCATATCATGAATAGGTGGACTAAGAAGGCAAGATTTGGAACCATCCGGATAACAGATCAAACACATTTTGCTGAAAATGAAGAAGAGGATAGGTTTGTTAGGCACGAGATGTTGTATTTTGATGTTGTTACTTCTGTTAATCAAGGAGAAATTGATGATACAACTTGTGCAATTGCAAATCAAATTTCATGTGGTGTAAAAAGGAATTGGCAGAACACAAACTCTCTCTTACGACAGCATGCCAGATAGGATATGGAAATCCAAGTAAAGACACTCCGGAAGATAACATTGAAGATGACGTTCAAGCAGAATCTACGATGTAGGTTCATCGGGAATAGTGATTGTTGATAAGAAAATGAATGCATCTATTCCAGTGGATTCTATTCTTCCACCATTAATTGTGTCAAAAAATGGCCCCCCTTCAAATAAGAGGTACAAATCAAGCATGGAGGTAAATATAATAAAAAAGAAGCGTGCAACCAAAGCTAAAAATAAAAACAATGAACCAGGAGGATATTTTGGTATATCAAGAACACGATTTTGCAGCAAATGTCGTTCTCCTACTCGTACGATAAAGGACTGCCCTAAGATGTGTTTGCCTTGAATTTGTAATAATCAAATTTAGTATTTAGCTCTTTTTCATGATGGAAAATATGCAACTACTATCAAATTTTAAATTAGTTAGACATAATTGTCTTACTGTTTGAAATGAGCTATAATATGAGTTATTTTGGAAAGAATAATATATATTGTATTATAATTTATCACGTAGTGAATGGCTTGATTCAACTATAACTAAGCTAAAAACAGAATTTAATGCATGGTAATAAAAATTCAAATAAGATAAATCTATTCATTTTTTGGTATATTATGCAAAGTAACTTAGTCTACAACATCATCGTCATCTCCACCATCGTCTGGATCTTCATGATCCTTGTATGAACTCGAATGTTGCATCCTTGCTGTAGATATTGTTTTAAATTTCATTTTCAAATCATGACAATTATTTTCTTTTCATGATAATTATTAGTACCCATGCTTAAACATCTAACTCATCATGTTGTAAACATCTAACTCATTTTGAAGGCACGGTAATTTCGAAATCACCTTCTTTGTTAATTTTGATAATCACGTTTATATTGATTGGTGTGTTTCCCTATTAATTTTCAACAAAACATATATGTACTGTGGTAGTCCAAGCTGTTGGGGAACGTATTGCATGGAAAATAAAAAATTTCTACGCACACGCAAGATCTGTCCATGGAGATGCATAGCTACGAGAGGGGGAGATTATCTACATACCCTTGTATATCGCTAAGCGGAAGCGTATATAACGTAGTTGATGTAGTCGTACTCTTCGCGACCCGATCATGATCCAACCGATCTAGTGCCGAACGGACAACACCTTTGAGTTTAGCACACGTGCGGCTCAATGACGTCTCCTCCTTCTTGATCCAGCAAGCCGGAGAGGAGAAGTGGATGAGATCACAACCAAAACGACGGCGTGGTGGTGATGGTGGTCGTGGAGCACCGACAATGCTTCGCTAAGCGTCATCGGGACGAGGCGGTGGAACTACGGAGTAACGAGAGAGAGAGAGAGAGAGGCGCCAAGGGCTCGGTGTATCCTCTTGGGGTGCCCCTCCCCTCTATATATAGGTGGAGGGGCATGGGGAACAACCCCTCCAAATCCTAGGCCGCAGCCAAAGGAGGAGGAGGTGGAATCCTAGTCCTCCTCCTCCTCCCCTTCCATACAGAAGTGGACTTTCCACCTTTCCCAACTGCATGGGCCTTGAGGGACTTGTGTGCACCTAGCCCAATAAGGCCAAGGTGCCTCCCCTCGGCCCATGCTAATACTTGGGATGTGGTGGAACCCTTGGTGGACTTCCGGACTACTTTGGAAGTTTCCGGAACCTTCTATAAGCTTCCCGGTACAATACCCAAAAACTGAAACTTTTTCCGAAACCCTGAAAACAACTTTCCATATATAAATATTTACCTCCCGACCATTTCGAGACTCCTCGTGACATCTAGGATCTCATCCGGGACTCCAAACAACATTCAGTTACCACTCATCAAATATCCCAATACTACTCTAGCGTCAACGAACGTTAAGCGTGCGACCCTGCGGGTTCGGGAATCATGTAGTCATGACCGAGACACCTCTCCGGTCAATAACCAATAGCGGGACCTGTATGCCCATATTGTTTCCTACATATTCCATGAAGGTCTTTATCGGTGGAACCTTTATGACAACATATGTAGTTCCCTTTGTCCGTCGGTATGTTACTTGCCCGAGATTCGATCGTCGGTATCTCCATACCTAGTTCAATCTCGTTACCGGCAAGTCTCTTTACTCGTTCCGTAATACATCATCTTGTAACTAACTCCTTAGTCACTTTGCTTGCAAGCTTCTTGTGATGCTGTATTACCGAGAGGGCCCAAAGATACCTCTCCGCCATACGAAGTGACAAATCCCAATTACGTTGTGATGTTTGATAGCACACAAGGTATTCCTCCGGTATCCGGGAGTTACATCACTACTAGGGAAAAGCCTAGCAGCAGCGCGGGTTTTAGGTATAGAAGTAGCACGGGCACCCGCGCTACTGATACGGCGCTACAGCTAACCTGTACCAGCTGCGCGTGTGGTCCCGTGCTACTGCTATATAAGCGTAGCAGCAGTGAGCTGTAGGACAGCGCGCTACTGCTAATAGCTGTAGCGCTCTGTATTAGGCCGCGCTACTGCTAGTGGCACGCTGCTGCTAACTTTACTCCCCTCGCTACTGCTAATTTTATTAGTTTTTGATCTTTTTCTACATATTTGTTTTGTATTTGAACATGCTTTATACAAGAATCTTTAGCACATACAAATGTCATCATGATGCACATACAAATGGCTGCGAGACCACAAATGTAATCATAGCATATACATACAAATAGTCTCATCAAATCATGTCATCATCATAATCATCATCCAACACAAAGTGATCTCTCGTCATCATCTCGAAAATAGTGATACCTGCAAGTCTCGAATACTTGCAACTACATCGTCATCCATCTAAACAATGATATACGCGAGAAGTGCTATCACTACGAGTGATAACAGAACTATGCAGTACATGAGGCGTTGGTTATGAGTCCTCTCTCGTGCTAGCGTGAACCTCAAGTAACCAGCTTCTGCTTCTTGTCCGCTTTTGAAGCCTTTATGGTTGGCGCCCGAGACCCCCTCCACTTGCGCCTGACACTCAGGACACTCATCGTACACTCCCAGAACCTTCCCTTCGTACACGACATAGCACTGCTTCTTCGCCATCAAGAATCTAGGTACCTATTAGAGATGCATCTTCATCAAGAGAATGTACGATCATATGTAACAAAATATACTAGAGAAACACAAAAAAGACAGGGTTAGCAACTAGATGCAACATATAGTATGCAAACTATTTAACTAGAGGTACGAATGTCATTGTACCCAAACTAACAAAGTAGCGTTATGCAAGTTCAGCAGGGACCGTGGACGTCACAAAGTTTCATCACTACAGAAAGCATACAAGTTCAACCGACACATATCATCATCATTGGCATCGTAAATCACTAGAAGTTCCATCCTTCCATATCATCAAGGATGGACCCTAGCTTCTTGAACGGCGTGAGGTCATGACATTGCATGCATATGCGAGTTTGGACGTCAGGTCATGATGTAGGTCATGACGTCAGGTCATGATGCGGTGGAACATCCCCTTCTCATCGACAACTTCTTTCATGATGGTCGTCGCAATGTCCCTTTGGATGCGAAAGAAGTCATCTTTAAGTTTATAATCTGCTTCTCCATGATATTCTACCCACTTGCAGATATGATCATCGTTTCTGGTTGTCATGCGAAGCTTTTGGTGATCCGTGCTGAAATCAATCATGAGATGGAGGAGGTAGAATCCATCTTTCTTGCTTGGTTTTGGGACATGGATGCAACAAAAGTTAGTTTTATGCGAGAAACCCAACTTCTTGTTCCTTTGTTTCCTGATCTGCAGGTGGCCACCCCTAATGCTGAAGCCTTGGAGAGCATCATCTAGAATATTCATTATGTGGGTGTAGTCCTTCTTCTCGTAGTCTTTGGTAGGGTCGAAGTACACAGCGTGGTAGACTCACGGGTAAAGAACAATAAGGACGGCGCACCCGTTGCTGCGGGGAAAAAGACACCTCAAATTATTCTCCATATGAGCGAGAAGGAATGATTGAAATGTACGAAAGGGTTGTCCGGAACTGACTTACTTTGGATGATAAGGTAGGAGGACAATTTCCTGGTCCTTATTCTGTACCATGAAGTTTTGGAGGTACTCCCTAGCAGTTTCACCCTCAAAATCGCCGAGACTCAGGAAAGACTCGTGCATGTAGTACGGATCCGCCACACAGATTTGCGAGACTTCTCTCTTCATGACGGAGCTCATATGTAGCGCAAAAAGGCGGACGATTGTAAAATCGAGCCTCCTTGTCAGAAACATCTCGAAGATATGGTTAAACCGCAGGAAGAACACCTCTGCGGGCTGTGTGTCAACATAGCACTTCCCCTCAGGCACACGAGCTGCGTATGTCAGATATCCTGGATCCTTCGAGGCTAGTAGGCTTTTCTCAGTCGACAGCACATGGTTGTGCAGTCTCCTGAGATCCCTTGATAGTTCCTCCAGCGGTTTCGGCGGTAGCATCGGCTTGCCCGTGGCATGGAACATGGCCGCACCTTTCACGGGTACACGCTCTTCAAAGTCCATCGTCTGGCTGCTATGTGCTCTGGCTTGTTTGGAGGCAGCTATCTTCCCTGGTCTCTTACTCTCCTTTTTCTTGGGCACACCTTCCAGACCCTTCCTTAACCCCTACCCCAGTGTTGCCGGGCTAAGCACTGCACGACCCCAACTAGTTGAGTGTGTGTTGAGGAGGCATCTTCAGGCATGTCCTGTGATGATTTCATGAAGAGAAACTTCTTGCAATCCCTGCTATGACGTTCCTGCCTAGGCAGATCATCCATATCCTCATTAGCATACTGATAGCCCGATTCATCATATGGTTGACTCATCATATCTGAGTCACCCTCATAGGCGTTTGTATTGAGGAAACCCATTGGGTCCTCCATCTCCTCCGTCTCATCATCCATTCTCTGTTCTAGGGACCGATTACATCAGCCAGTACTATTGCAGCCCCTTCATCACGTCGTTCGCTGCTCTCACCCGGCACTACAAGAGCTGGTAATTGCGTAGGCGGGGTGGTGGTCTCCATACATGCTTGTTGATGTGTGGTTATTGGTGTGCTCTCGTGCGGCTCTAGACGAAGAAGATTCTTCGGCCATAGTAGCACCCAACCATTGCAGCTTCCAATCCACGTCGGGGTCTCGTCGTCCTCTCCTCCTAGGCGTAATGGAGGAGGCAAATCCTCGTGCACCGATGTCACACTCGACAAGGTAACCATGAAGTGCCCAGCGGGCATCGGCTAGTTGTGGGACGTGAGATCCAAGGGCTTCGTTATCACCCCCTTTCACATGTCCACCTTCTGTCCTTTGATCAAGTAGAGTACGGTGCACGGGGTTTCGTCGGCCTGCAAACACATGTCTGCGGCGTAAAACATCCGAAAGGCAACGGGAATGGAATATTCTAGATATATATGTTCATGTGACATGTAATTACCGTGAGGGCGTTGAGCTCAGCCAAAGACGAAGGCCCGCCTAGCACGCTAGAGACTGAGGATGAGCTGCTATGAGCGGGTGCGGGTGCGAGAGGAGGCCCGTTGCGTGAGCAAGTGATGGTGTGGTGGTGTTGTTGTTCACGGAGTTGCTCGTGATGAAACTGGGAAACGGGAAATCATGTACCGTCTTGTCTGGATTTTCCTTCGTCCAATTGATGATAGCCGGAACCAAGTTAATAGCAAAGTCATTTCTGCGGGCAGTTACAGCTGCATTGGCTGCCTGCTGTACCAACTCATTTTTCTCCTCGGCTGATTTTTTCGCGTCCTCAGCTACTTTTTTCTTGAACGCAAGCTTCACCTTCTCGTTGATGTCTGCCTAACTAAACTTCTTTTTCTGCTTCTTGGCCTCTGGGCCCTCGTTGTAAAACACCTTCCACGTGGCACCGTCTCTGGCTCCGAGCACACGTCCATATTGCGGCCGCTGGCCCAAAGGGAGTCCCTCAAGTTTGTTCAAGGCCCGGTTGAGAGGGGTGTCCCACTTGGGCCTCATCGGAGAAGTAGGGCTTTCGGCTGCAAGCTGGTGTCGCTTCTCCTGCAGAAGGAACATGAACCGTTTGCGAATGTGTAGTTGACTTGATTTGGAGCTAAATGTAAGGTGGTAAAAGAATAATTACCAGTATTCTAATCAATCTCTGATGAAGTCATGCTCCAAGGGGTTGGTGAACTTCGCGAAGGGGTCTAGGAGACTCGCGGCTTCACGTTCCGCGTCCTCCTTATCCCATATGTGCCTTTTACCGAGGTAGCCACGGCTTCTGAGGCGATGCTTCCCCGTGTACCTTTGCTAAAGGCTCTTGAATTTCGCAGCCTTAGCCTTGGCTGCCTCGATAGCGCAAGTGTCCTTGAACTTTTCGAACTCCTCTTCCGTAAGTGTTGGATTTTCCTCCAGAATCTTGGAGAAGGGTTCCTTAGCCTCAATAGCTCATTTCACCCTCCCTTTCCAGCAGGCCAAATCATTGCTGAACATGCCCATGGCGTGATTGTTAATATTTTTCATCTTTGGATCATCCCACGGTTGTTCTATGTTATCATCGTGGTCGGGGAACTTTAATCTCTTGTGCAAATTTGTTAGGAGGAACTGCCTCAAATGTTCTTTACTCCTTAAGTCATCGTCACTGATGCTCACGCATTCCGTAGGATGCATCCTACTTGGTTCCCATAGCACTTGCGAGACAAGAGCACGAGCAAAGGCTATCGAAGATAAGGTGAACTCGCTCCTCTTCGAACTACCACTTTCTATACATGAGACATGGCTACTACCTCAAGCGGAAACACTATGCGTGATCAGGCACTTGGAGGAGAGCCACGGAGCAACTACACCCAATGGACAAGACGGCGAGAACACGAACCATGAAGGACAAGAAGAGGAGCTGTGGAAGAAGCCCCAGCCACCGGACGACCGGTCGGGACCGAACGTCCGGAGCCTGAAGCCCCAGCCGGAAGCTACAGCGAGCGGACGTCCGGCTAGGACTGGATGACTCGCCACACCCCCCAGCGAGCGGACAACCGGGCGGGACCGGACATCCGGTGCCACCACACCCAAGCCAATATTAGAGGAAGTCCGAAGTGACCGGACGTCCAGCATCCCCATCACAGAACGGATCCAGCGGAAGTCCAGAAGCCACCAGACGTCCGGACACCCATGAGCCACTGGACGACCGTTCCCCAACGGACGCCCGATACCTGTCTGCGCACAGGATTTGGGCCTGAGGCCCATGTACCCCCTCACTTTGCCCCCATTTGCACTAAGACTATAATAGACCTCCTATTCCTCCTAGCCAGGGTTAGCAAAGTAGTAGCTCATTTAGAGATAGAGCTTTGCTCATCCACATCGGATCTACTCCTTGAGAGAGACCGCGACCCCTCTTCGGAGAAGATCCCTTTGGATTCAAGACCTACTTGCGGAGAAGACCATCAAGACCTCCTCACGGAGAAGACCGGTTACCATTTGTATCGTCCCTTGTTGATCGTGGATCTTGTATCTCCTATTGTGTTCATGGATCTAGTACATGTGTGACTTAATCTTGTTGGTTTGAGTGTTTCTCTTTGTGCCCCTTTATGATTTCCCCACGTGTTCCCCCTCGTGTTCTTCGTGTTCATCGCAGGATCCGCTCCTTTTGTGAAAGATCGACCACATAGGGTTCTACCCTACATCATCTTGGTATCTAGAGCCATGTTGATCACGATTTCGGAGCCTCCCCGTTGTGTTTCTAGCCTTGGTTTTGTTGATTTTGTCCGTAATTCGAAAATTCCCCACAAAAATAGCCCCAATTTTTTTTGTGATTTGTTGGTGTGATGAAATTTTGTTGGATTTGATCCGTGATTTGCTTTGCCTTGAGTGGATCTAGCTTTTCCCCTTTGTCTCCGCCTTTTTCATCCTCGAAATCGCCCGGATTCGATGAATTTCGTCCTCTCGATCAAGAACCCTAGCTGTTCTTCCCGGGCCCTAAGTTGCCCAGGCACCGGACGTCCGACGACCGGACGACCGCTCCCCCACCGGACGTCCGGCGTTCCTTGACGAAACTGAAATTTTTTAGTTCGGTCACCACCACTGCTCCACCTCCACCTTCGCTTACGCAACCCATACCACTACACCATCACCACTTCCGCATACCACCACCATTGATTACTCGTTTAGCACTCCGATACGTTTTGGAACTTTGTATTTTGAGAATTTGAGTCGCGGTTCCGTGTCCTATTGTGTTTTGGCTATTTAGGTACGGTTCGACATCAACATCACCGCCACTCATCTTCGCCACGGACGCGTCATCGACAACAACCACTACACCATTTTGACACCATATCGTAAGCAAGAAGCAGTAAACTCATCTTGGTTTAGTGATACATCATTCTTGCCATTATATTGATAGCCATCATAGCCTTACTCTTTTGCGTCGCTTACCCATCGAGACTAGCCTTTGAGTATTGTCGGCAATGTGACTTGTGCACATTAGTGATCATACTTCCCGTAGCATACATACATATCATTGGTGCATATCTTGGTATCATCTCTTGTGTCACAAGGTTGTCATCGCATACTCAATTGTTATCTTGGTTCATGAAGCATTGCATGAGAAAAGAGCTCAAACACAAAGAACCAAACAAGCTTTTAAGCATAAGGGAAAGATAAGCAAAGAGATTTTAAGCAAGAACCATAGCATCATACAACATTAGGATTGTCATACTAGATCATCTTGGATCATATCATCGAAACACCATACGTAAAGCACACTTGGGATAGAAGTCGTTGCATTTTTCCTTAGTAGGTTGTGCAAAAGTCTTCGTATCCGCCTATTGTGCAATCATGCGAGCGTCTCTCTACTGTTGTGCAACAAGAGCATTTTCATGGATTCCACATTTTGGCTCATCCTTGGTTGCACGACCCCACTTATCTCTTTGCGTGTGTGTTCCCGTGTAACATATTTGCTTGGTCTACTTATTGCATTGCATAATTGCAAATCTTTCCCAACATTATTGAAGCTCACTAACAATTGCATCAAATTTTGTGCCACCATCCTAACCAAGCTCCACCATAAGCTTTTACTTGTGTAGGTGCGAGAAACCGACAAGAATTGGTACCAATTGTGCTATTTCCTTGTTCCACATTGGAGTGATCTTTGATCCACTTTCAACATCAGTCAAGGTACATTTGGTATACATTCTTCTCTTTCTCCCACTCACATATTTCTCTTGGAATGATGGATAGGCCAAGTACTTCTACCAACCCACTCTTCATCGGGCAAGATGACGACATGAACTCCTACATCACAAAGAGCCACCTATTTGGTGCACAATGTGCTTTGCATCAAGAGAAACAAGCAATGAGCGAGCGCATCGACAACCTCGCCACCGACTTGTGACTCTTCGAGCAACGTACAAGAGATTACTTCGACCACAAGCTCGACGACCGCAAGCAAGAGAACGATGCAAGAATGACGAGATTCGTGCTTTGTTGCTCAATCGCTCTTCTTCCACTTCGTTCTCATCAAGACAGAGCCGCTCAAGTCGACACTCCGACTACACCATCTCTGGCTCAAGTACACCAACATCGAATACTCTTCGTCGTGCCGCGTGCCAAGATCGTCAAGCCAACTGCAACCCTCCACACGATAACAACTCTCAAGAATAACGACATCGTCAAAACCAAGCTACCCTTGCGCAAGCACGAGAACGGCAAAGACAACACCAACACGAAGAGGAAGAGTGAGCGCGTCTTCACCAAGAAGCACAAGATGCCGAGGCACAACATCAAGAGCAACAATTGCGAGATGCTCAAGCACTTGAGGCGCAACAAGCCCTCCGAGAATCGAGTCGAGCCGTAGCCAACCGAGGCCGACAAGCTCGTGAACATGAAGAAGCACTTCGTGAAGAAGCTGACCAACGAATATATCAAGCCCGCGTGCAATGTCAAGCTCGAAAAGTTCCTCCACAAGCTCGCCAAGAACATCAAGTTCAACAAGAGCAACAAGACAATGGAAATCCTCCACGGCAAGAGCAAGTTGTGAGAGACGATCCTCCTCGTCAAGGATGTCATCATCCCCGACCCGAACAGAATGAAGAGCAACGCTACGGCAAGCTAAAGTTCACCATGCCCAAGTTCAATGGAAGCAACGATCCCCAGGAGTACCTTTCATGGGCATTGAAGGTCAACAAAATCTTCAGCTTGCACAACTATGAAGAAGATAAGAAGATCGTGATGGCATCCCTTGAGTTCCCAGACTATGTCCTCATTTGGTGGGAACAAGTCATTGAGCACCGAGAGGCAAAAGGTGAACCACCCATCACTACTTGGGCGCAAATGAAGGATGTCATGAGAGCACGCTTCGTGCCTACCTACTACAACCGCGACCTCTTCAAGAAACTCCAACTACTCAAGCAAGGAACCAAGAGCGTTGAAGAGTACTACAAGGAAATGGAGATTACATGATACGAGCCAATGTCACGGAAGATGATGAGCAAACTATGGCACGTTTCTTGATTGGACTCAATCACCCTATCAAGAAGATTGCCGACTTCCAACCATACTCGAACCTCATCGATCTAGTGCATCAAGCTACCAAAGCGGAACATCAAGTGCAAGATGACTTCAAGTATGCCAAGTTCTCATCCAAGTCATATGGTTTCTCCAACACCCAAGATTCAACGACTCCAACACCGTCTACATCAAAAAAGCCTTCTACGAGCAACGTCGACAAGTCGAGTTACAAGAAAGCTTCGACAACTGCTACTCTTGAGCACTGTGTTGGATTTCCCCGAAGAGGAAGGGATGATGCAGCAAAGTAGCATAAGTATTTCCCTCAGTTTTTGAGAATGAAGGTATCAATCCAGTAGGAGGCTACGCTCGAGTCCCTCGTACCTACACAAAAACAATAGCTCAACACAACTAACGTGCTTAGGGGTTGTCAATCCCTTCACGGTCACTTACGAAAGTGAGATCTGATAGAGATGATAAATAATATTTTTGGTATTTTTGGTATAGAGATGCAAAGTAAATAAAGTAAAAGCAAAGTAAAAGCAAAGCAATAATAAAGTGATGGAGATTGATATGATGAGAAAGAGACCCGGGGCCATAGGTTTCACTAGTGGCTTCTCTCAAGAGTGTAAGTATTCTACGGTGGGTGAACAAATTACTGTTGAGCAATTGATAGAATTGAGCATAGTTATGAGAATATCTAGGTATGATCATGTATATAGGCATCACGTCCAAGACAAGTAGACCGAAACGATTCTGCATCTACTACTATTACTCCACTCATCGACCGCTATCCAGCATGCATCTAGAGTATTAAGTTAAAAACAGAGTAACGCCTTAAGCAAGATGACATGATGTAGAGGGATAGTTTCATGCGATATGATAAAAAAACCCCATCTTGTTATCCTCGATGGCAACGATACAACACGTGCCTTGCTGCCCCTTCTGTCACCGGGAAAGGACACCGCAAGATCGAACCCAAAGCTAAGCACTTCTCCCATGGCAAGAACAACCAATCTAGTAGGCCAAACCAAACTGATAATTCGAAGAGACTTGCAAAGATAACCAATCATACATAAAAGAATTCAGAGAAGATTCAAATATTATTCATAGATAGACTTGATCATAAACCCACAATTCATCGGTCTCAACAAACACATCGCAAAAAGAAGATTACATCGAATAGATCTCCACGAGAGAGGGGGAGAACATTGTATTGAGATCCAAAAAGAGAGAAGAAGCCATCTAGCTACTAGCTATGGACCCGTAGGTCTGAAGTAAACTACTCACACTTCATCGGAGGGGCTTGGATGATGATGTAGAAGCCCTCCGTGATCGATGCCCCCTCGGACGGAGCTCCGGAACAGGCCCCAAGATGGGATCTCGTGGATATAGAAAGTTGCGGTGGTGGAATTAGGTTTTTGGCTCCGTCCCCGATGGTTGGGGGGTACGTGGACATATATAGGAGGAAGAAGTACGTCGGTGGAGCTTCGAGGGGCCCACGAGGCAGGGGGGCACGCCCTAGGGGGGGGGCGCCCTCCACCCTCGTGACCACCTCGTGGATTTCTTGACGGAGGGTCCAAGTCTCCTGGATCTTATCTGATGAGAAAATCACGTTTCTGAAGGTTTCATTCCGTTTGGACTCCGTTTGATATGCCTTTTCTTCGAAACCCTAAAATAGGCAAAAACAGCAATTCTGGGCTGGGCCTCCGGTTAATAGGTTAGTCCCAAAAATAAATAAAAGTGGATAATAAAGCCCAATAATGTCTAAAACAGTAGATAATATAGCATGGAGCAATCAAAAATTATAGATACGTTGGAGACGTATCAAGCATCCCCAAGCTTAATTCCTGCTCGTCCTCGAGTAGGTAAATGATAAAAACAGAATTTTTGATGCGGAGTGCTACTTGGCATAATTTTAATGTATTTCTTCTTAGTTGTGGTATGAATATTCAGATCCGAAAGATTCAAGACAAAAGTTCATATTGACATAAAAATGATAATACTTCAAGCATACTAACTAAGCAATTATGTCTTCTCAAAATAACATGGCCAAAGAAAGTTCATCCCTACAAAATCATATAGTTTAGTCATGTTTCATTTTCGTCACACAAGAATGCTATCATCATGCACAACCCCGATGACAAGCCAAGCAATTGTTTCATACTTTAGTAATCTCAAACCTATAAACTTTCACGCAATATATGAGCGCGAGCCATGGACATAGCACTATGGGTGGAATAGAATATAATTGAGGGGGGTTATGTGGAGAAGACAAAAAGGAGAAAGTCTCACATCAACGAGGCTAATCAATGGGCTATGGAGATGCCCACCAATTGATGTTAATGCAAGGAGTAGGGATTGCCATGTAACGGATGCACTAGAGCTATAAATGTATGAAAGCTCAACAAAATAAACTAGTGGGTGTGCATCTAACTTGCTTGCTCACAAAGACCTAGGGCACTTGAGGATGCCCATTGTTGGAATATACAAGCCAAGTTCTATAATGAAAAATTCCCACTAGTATATGAAAGTGATAACATGAGAGACTCTCTACTATGAAGATCATGGTGCTACTTTGAAGCACAAGTGTGGTAAAAGGATAGTAACATCGTCCCTTCTCTCTTTTTCTCTTGTTTTTTGGGCCTTCTCTTTTTTATGGCCTTTCTCTTTTTTTGGGCCTTCTCTTTTTTATGGCCTTTCTTTTTTTATTTATTCCTCACTTGGGACAATGCTCTAATAATGATGATCATCACACTTCTATTTATTTACAACTCAATGATTACAACTCGATACTAGAACAAAGATGACTCTATATGAATGCCTTCGGCGGTGTACCAGGATATGCAATGAACCAAGAGTGACATGTATGAAAGAATTATGAACGGCGGCTTTTCCACAAATACTATGTCAACTACATGATCATGCTAAGCAATATGACAATGATGAGTGTGTCATGATGAACAGAATGATGGAAAGTTGCATGGAAATATATCTCGGAATGGCTATGGAAATGCCATAATAGGTAGGTATGGTGGCTGTTTTGAGGAAGATATAAGGAGGTTTATGTGTGAAAGAGCGTATCATATCACGGGTTTTGGATGCACCGGCGAAGTTTGCGCCAACTCTCAATGTGAGAAAGGGCAATGCATGGTACCGAAGAGGCTAGCAAGGATGGAAGGGTGAGAGTGCGTATAATCCATGGACTCAACATTAGTCATAAAGAACTCACATACTTATTGCAAAAATCTACAAGTCATCAAAAACCTCGGCACTACACGCATGCTCCTAGGGGGATAGATTGTTAGGAAAAGACCATCGCTCGTCCCCGACCGCCACTCATAAGGAAGACAATCAAATAACACCTCATGTTTCAAATTTGTTGCATAACGTTTACCGTAAGTGCATGCTACGGGACTTGCAAACTTCAACACAAGTATTTCTCAATTTCACAACTACTCAACTAGCATGACTTTGATATTATTACCTCCATATCTCAAAACAATCATCAAGCATCAAACTTTTCTTAGTATTCAACACACACATACGAAAGTTTTATTATTAATCTTGCATACCAATATTAGGATTTTAAGCAAATTACCATGCTATTAAGACTCTCAAAATAATCTAAGTGAAGTATGAGAGATCAATACTTTCTATAAAACAAATCCACCACCGTGCTCTAAAAGATATAAGTGAAGCACTAGAGCAAAATTATAAAGCTCAAAAGATATAAGTGAATCACATAGAGTATTCTATCAAATTCCAAATCATATATGGCTCTCTCAAAATGTGTGTACAGAAAGGATGATTGTGGTAGACTAAAAATCAAAGACTCAAATCATAAAAGACACTCCAAGAAAAACACATATCATGTGGTGAATAAAAATATAGCTCCAAGTAAAGTTACCGATAGAAATAGACAAAAGAGGGGATGCCTTCCGGGGCATCCCCAAGCTTTGGCTTTTAGGTGTCCTTATATTATCTTGGGGGTGCCATGGGAATCCCCAAGCTTAGGCTCTTTCCACTCCTTGTTCCATAATCCATCAAATCTTTACCCAAAACTTGAAAATTTCACAACACAAAACTTAAAGTAGGAAACTCGTGAGCTCCGTTAGCGAAAGAAAACAAAAGACCACTTCAAGGTACTGTAATGAACTAATTATTTATTTATATTGGTGTTATACCTACTGTATTCCGACTTCTCTATGGATTATAAACTATTTTACTAGCCATAGATTCATCAAAATAAGCAAACAACACACGAAAAATGGAATCTGTCAAAAACAGAATAGTATGTAGTAATCTGTAGCTAGCGCAAGATATGGAACCCCCAAAATTCTAAAATAAATTTATGGACGTGAGGAATTTATCTATTAATCAGATGCAAAAATAATTAACTAAATAGCACTTTCCAAATAAAAATGACAGCAGTTCTCGTGAGCGCTAAAGTTTCTGTTTTTTACAGCAAGTTCAACAAGACTTTCCCCAAGTCTTCCCAACGGTTCTACTTGGCACAAACACTAATTAAACACAAAAAAAAACAACCAAAACAGAGGCTAGATAATTTATTTATTACTAAACATGAGCAAAAAGCAAGGAAAAATAAATTTGGGTTGCCTCCCAACAAGCGCTATCGTTTAACGCCCCTAGCTAGGCATGACAAGCAAGAATAGATCTAGGTATTGCCATATTTGGTAGGCAATCCATAAGTGGCTCTCATGATAGATTCATATGGTAATTTTATTTTCTTTCTAGGGAAGTGTTCCATGCCCTTTTTAATGGAAATTGAAATCTAATATTCCCTTCCTTCATATCAATAATTGCACCAACCGTTCTAAGGAAAGGTCTACCAAGAATAATAGGGCAAGAAGGATTACAATCTATATCAAGAACGATAAAATCTATGGGCACATAATTCCTATTTGAAACAATAAGAACATCATTAATTCTTCCCATAGGTTTCATAATAGTGGAATCCGCAAGATGCCAGTTTAGAGAGCAATCATCAAAATCACGGAAATCTAGTAAATCACACAAAGTTTTGGGAATAGTAGAGACACTAGCACCCAAATCACACAAAGCATAAAACTCATAATTTTTAATTTTAATTTCAATAGTTGGTTCCCACTCATCATAAAGTTTTCTAGGGATAGAAACTTCCAATTCAAGTTTTTCTTCATAAGATTTCATCAAGGCATCAACAATATGTTTAATAAACGCTTTATTTTGGCTATAAGCGTGAGGAGATTTTAGCATGGATTGCAACAAGGAAATACAATCAATCAAAGAGCAATTTTCATAGTTAAATTCCTTGAAATCCATAATAGTGGGTTTAGCAACATCTAGGGTTTTAATTTCTTCAATCCCACTTTTATCAAATTTAGCATCAAGATCAACAAATTCTGAATTCTTAGAACGCCTTCTAGGTAAAGGTGGATCATAATCAGTCCCATCATTATCAAGATTCATATTGCAAAACTAATATTTAATAGGGGACACATCAATAACTTTTAGATCTTCATCATTATTTTCATAGGAACTAGAAGAACACGCTTTTATAAAGGCATCTTTCTTAGCACGCATCCTAGCGGTTCTTTCTTTGCACTCGTCAATGGAAATTCTCATGGCTTTGAGAGACTCATTGATATCATGCTTAGGTGGAATAGATCTATGTTTCAAAGAATCAACATCAAGTGCAATTCTATCAACGTTCCTAGCCAAATCATCAATCTTAAGAAATTTTTCTTCAATCATAGCATTAAAATTCTTTTGCGAAGAAATAAATTCTTTAATATTAGATTCAAAATCAGAGGGCATATTATTATAATTTCCATAAGAATTATTGTAGGAATTACCATAATTATTAGAGGGATTACTAGGATAAGGCCTAGGATTGAAATTTCCTCTATACGCGTTGTTACCAAAATTGTTCCTACCAACAAAATTCACATCCATAGATTCATTATTATTCTCAATCAAAGTAGACAAGGGCACATAATTAGGATCAGAAGAAACACTCTTATTAGCAAATAATTTCATAAGTTCATCCATCTTTCCACTCAAGACATTAATTTCTTCTATCGCATGCACCTTTTTAGTAGATCTTTCAGTATTCCATTGAGAATAATTAACCATAATATTATCTAGGAGTTTAGTAGCTTCTCCTAAAGTGATTTCCATAAAAGTGCCTCCTGCGGCCGAATCTAAAAGATTTCTAGAAGCAAAATCCAATCCGGCATAAATATTTTGTATAATCACCCTCAAATTCAAACCATGAGTAGGGCAATTACGTATCATTAATTTCATTCTCTCCCAAGCTTGTGCAACATGTTCATGATCAAGTTGTTTAAAATTCATAATATCATTTCTAAGAGAGATGATCTTAGAGAGAGAGGAAAATACTTAGAGATAAAAGCATCTTTGCACTTGTTCCATGAATCAATACTATTTTTAGGCAAAGACGAAAACCAAGCTTTAGCACGATCTCTAAGAGAAAAAGGAAAGAGCTTCAATTTAACAATATCATTATCCACATCTTTCTTCTTTTGCATGTCACACAAATCAACGAAGCTATTTAGATGGGTAGCGGCATCTTCACTAGGAAGGCCAGAGAACGGATCTTTCATGACAAGATTCAACAAAGCAGTATTAATTTCACAAGCTTCAGCATCGGTAAGAGGAGCAATCGGAGTGCTAAGGAAATCATTATTATTGGTATTGGTGAAGTCACATAATTTAGTATTATCTTGAGCCATCGCGACAAATAAGAAAACTAACACACAAGCAAACAAAAAGCAAACGAGCAAAAGAGGCAAATAGAGAAGGAGGAAGGATAGAGAGAGAGGGCGAATAAAACGGCAAGGGTGAAGTGGGGGAGAGGAAAACAAGAGGAAAATGGCAAATAATGTAATGCGGGAGATAGGGGTTGTGATGGGTACTTGGTATGTTGACTTTTGCGCAGACTCCCCGGCAACGGCGCCAGAAATTCTTCTTGCTACCTCTTGAGCACTCCGTTGGATTTCCCCGAAGAGGAAGGGATGATGCAGCAAAGTAGCATAAGTATTTCCCTCAGTTTCTGAGAACCAAGGTATCAATCCAGTAGGAGGCTACGCTCGAGTCCCTCATACCTACACAAAAACAATAGGTCAACGCAACCAACGCGCTTAGGGGTTGTCAATCCCTTCACGGTCACTTACGAAAGTGAGATCTGATAGAGATGATAAATAATATTTTTGGTATTTTTGGTATAGAGATGCAAAGTAAACAAAGTAAAAGCAAAGTAAAGGCAAAGCAATAATAAAGTGATGGAGATTGATATGATGAGAAAGAGACCCGGGGGCCATAGGTTTCACTAGTGGCTTCTCTCAAGAGCATAAGTATTCTACGGTGGGTGAACAAATTACCGTTGAGCAATTGACAGAATTGAGCATAGTTATGAGAATATCTAGGTATGATCATGTATATAGGCATCACGTCCGAGACAAGTAGATCGAAACGATTCTAAATCTACTACTATTACTCCACTCATCGACCGCTATCCAGCATGCATCTAGAGTACTAAGTTAAAAACAGAGTAACGCCTTAAGCAAGATGACATGATGTAGAGGGATAGTTTCATGCAATATGATAAAAACCCCATCTTGTTATCCTCGATGGCAACGATACAATACGTGCCTTGCTGCCCCTTCTGTCACTGGGAAAGGACACCGCAAGATCGAACCCAAAGCTAAGCACTTCTCCCATGGCAAGAACAACCAATCTAGTAGGCCAAACCAAACTGATAATTCGAAGAGACTTGCAAAGATAACCAATCATACATAAAAGAATTCAGAGAAGATTCAAATATTATTCATAGATAGACTTGATCATAAACCCACAATTCATCGTTCTCAACAAACACACCGCAAAAAGAAGATTACATCGAATAGATCTCCACGAGAGAGGGGGAGAACATTGTATTGAGATCCAAAAAGAGAGAAGAAGCCATCTAGCTACTAGCTATGGACATGTACATCTGAAGTAAACTACTCACACTTCATCGGAGGGGCTTGGATGATGATGTAGAAGCCCTCCGTGATCGATGCCCCCTCCGGCGGAGCTCTGGAACAGGCCCCAAGATGGGATCTCGTGGATACAGAAAGTTGCGGCGGTGGAATTAGGTTTTTGGCTCCGTCCCTGACCGTTTGGGGGTACATGGATATATATAGGAGGAAGAAGTACACCGGTGGAGCTTCAAGGGGCCCACGAGGTAGGGGGCGCGCCCTAGGGGGGGCGCCCTCCACCCTCGTGACCACCTCGTGGCTTTCTTGACGGAGGGTCCAAGTCTCCTGGATCTTATCTGATGAGAAAATCACGTTTCTGAAGGTTTCATTCCGTTTGGACTCCGTTTGATATTCCTTTTCTTCGAAACCCTAAAACAGGCAAAAAATAGCAATTCTGGGCTGGGCCTCTGGTTAATAGGTTAGTCCCAAAAATAATATAAAAGTGGATAATAAAGCCCAATAATGTCTAAAACAGTAGATAATATAGCATGGAGCAATAAAAAATTATAGATACGTTGGAGACGTATCAACAACCTCAAGTCATCCTCCTACAACGAGCAACTTCAAGCCGAGAGCTTCATCATCATCTACTCCAACCGATGAGACCGTCTAGACAAGTTCCTTCAAATGCTTCACATGCGGAGGACGAGGCCACAAGTCCTTTGAGTGTACCAACAAGCGGACCATGATCCTCAACGACGATGGTACATACGAATCCATGAGTGAAGGAGAAACGGAAGCACTTGAGCAAGTCGCCATGCACCAGCAAGTGAACGATGAAGAGGAACAAGTCTTTTGTGATGAAGATTCAAGTCCCGCTCTTGTTGTCTCCAAGGTCTTGACTCTTCAACATCAAAAGAAGAAGACCAATGATGCCACATTTTTCATACCAAGGCCGGCACCAATGGAAGGTTCGTGAAGGTCATCATCGATGGAGGGAGTTGTCATAACTTAGCAAGTGAAGAACTTTTCTCTAAGCTCCAATTACCCAAGATGAAGCACCCACATCCCTACAAAGTTCAATGGCTAAGCGACTCCGGCACTATTCAAGTCGAGCATAGAGTGCAAGTCTCCTTCAAAATCAGAGCTTACAAAGACACTTTGGAATGTGATGTCGTTCCAATGACTGTTTGCCACCTAGTTCTTGGTCGACCATGGCAATTTGATAGAGGAGTCATCCACAACGGTCGAACGAACCACTACATCTTCAAGATGAAAGGAAAGGAGTACGTACTTCGCCCTAAGTCTCCAAGCCAAGTGATCGCCGACAAGCAAGCCACCCATCGTGGAGAGAATAGTGAGAGAGCAAACCACCAAAAAGAGAGTGAGCGCCACAAGCCCAAATTGAGTGCCTCCACGATGAGCGAAAAGAAGAACCTAGTTCTATTTGCCACCAAACGTGAGATAAGAGAAGCGTGTGATAACCCATCTAGTGTGATACACTACATCCTTTTGTGCAAGGACGACGCACCACAAGCTAACACCTCTCACACTCTACCTTTAGTGTTGTCTTCTCTTTTGCAGGAATTCCAAGATGTTTTCCCCGACGAGCTACCTCCGCGACTACCTCCACTACGAGGCATCGAGCACCGCATTGACCTCATCCCCGGAGTACCACTTCCGAACAAAGCTCCCTACCGCGTCAACCCCAAAGAAACCAAAGAAATACAAAGGCAAGTAAAGCATCTCATAGACCATGGACATGTGCGTGAAAGTTTGAGTCCTTGTGCCGTTCCGGTCATTCTTGTGCCAAAAAGAGACGGTAGCTTTCGCTTGTGTTCCGATTGTAGACCTATCAATGTTATCACCGTTCGCTATAGGTAGCCCATTCCATGCCTTGATGATATGCTTGATGAACTTAGTGGTGCCACTATATTTTCCAAAATTGATCTTAAAAGTGGTTACTATATAATCCGCATACAAGAGGGTGATGAATGGAAAACCGCTTTCAAAACAAAGTTTGTCTTGTATGAGTGGTTAGTCATGCCTATAGGTTTATCGGAAGCACCGGGTACTTTCATGCGTCTTATGAATTATGTGTTTCACCCTTACATTGGTGAGTTTGTTGTGGTCTACTTCGATGATATCATTGTTTATAACAAATCTCTTAAAGATCATGTCACCCATGTTCCCACCGTTTTGCAAACTCTTCGAAAAGAGCGTCTCTATGCTAACATGGAAAAGTGCCTTTTTGGCATTGATAAGCTCGTTTTCTTGGGTTTTGTTGTTTCCTCTAAGGGTGTTCATGTTGATGACTCTAAGATCAATGCTATTAAAACTTGGCCACAACCAACCAACTTGCATCAAGTGCGTAGCTTCCTTGGTTTAGCTGGTTTTTACCGTAGATTTGTGAAGGACTTTAGCACCATTGCTTCACCTTTGCGTGCTTTGAGCATGAAAAATGCGCCTTTTGTTTGGGGACCATCCCAAGATACCGCTTTCAATGAGCTTAAGAATTTGCTTACTCATGCTCCCGTGCTTGCTTTACCCAATTTTGACAAACCCTTTGAGATTCATTGCGATGTCAGTGGTAATGGTATAGGATGTGTGTTAACGCAAGAGAAGCGCCCCATAGCTTACTTTAGTGAAAAACTTTTCGGAGCGCAACTCAATTACCCCATCTATGACAAAGAGTTATATGCTTTAGTGCGAGTTTTGCATGAATGGGAACACTATCTTCGCCCTCATGAATTTATCATTCATATCGATCATGAAACACTTAAATACCTTAAGGGTTAAACTAAGTTGAACAATCGTCATGCTAAGTGGAGTGAATTCATTGAGTCTTTTCCTTATGTCATCAAGTACATCAAAGGTAAGGAAAATATTGTGGCGGATGCTCTTTCCCGCATATGCATGCCTGTTACTCAACTTGAATTGGATGTCATTGTCTTTGAGCACATAAAAGACTTGTATGAGCATGATCCTACTTTTGCTATTCCTTATGCCAAATGTTTAACACATACCTCTTGGGAACGCTATTACATCAAAGATGGATATCTTATGAGAGCTAACAAGCTTTGCATTCTGAGTCTTCTCTTTGTTTGTTGCTTTTGCAGGAATCTCATGGAGGAGGACTAATGGGACATTTTGGATACGATAAGACTTTCGCTATGCTCTCCAAGAACTATTTTTAGCCCAAGATGTTTCGCGACGTCAACCGCTTCACCAACCGATGCTCTACATGTCACAAAGCTAAGTCTAAAGCTCAATCCCATGGCCTTTACATGCCTCTCCAAATTCCATATCAACCATGGGAAGGTATTAGCATGGATTTTGTACTTGGATTGCCTAGGACTACAAATGGAAAGGATTCGGCATTTGTTGTTGTGGACCGATTCTCTAAGATGGCACAATTCATACCATGCAACAAGATAGACAATGCTTCACATGTTGCCACTCTCTTTTGTAGGGAAATATTGCATCTACATGGAGTGCCAAAGACGATTGTCTCGGACCGCGACATCAAGTTCCTAAGCTACTTTTGGAAGACCCTATGCACCAAGCTCGGAATCAAGCTACTCTTCTCCACGACATACCATCCACAAACCAACGGCCAAACGAAGGTGACCAACCGCACACTCTCCGCTCTACTTCGCGTGCTCATCAAGAAGAACATCAAGGAGTGGGAGGAGTGTCTACCTATCGCCGAGTTCGCCTACAACCGCGCAAGACACTCAACTACCGGCAAGTCCCCCTTCGAGGTCGTCTACGGATTCAACCCATTGCCACTATTGGACATTCTTCCTCTACCACTCCAAGAGCGCATCAATATGGACGCAAGTGCACGTGTGAACCATCTCAAGAAGGTGCATGAAGATACAAGGCACACCATCGAGTGCCAATTACAACGTCTTGCGACCAAGCTCAAGATCAACAAGCACCCCATGGTATTCAATATTGGTGATCTTGTGTGGCTACACCTTCGCAAGGACCGCTTCCCCGTCGAACACAAGTCCAAACTTCTACCACGAGCGGATGGAACCTTCAAGGTGCTTGCACGCTATAACAACAACGCCTACAAGATCGACCTCCCGCGCGACAAGTACAATGTGAGCGACATCTTCAATGTCAAGGATCTATCACCCTACCATGGTGATGAAGAATTTGATTCGAGGTCGAATCTTTCCCAAGGGAGGGGAGATGATGTGGAGCATCCCAAGATCATCCCCATGGACCTACCTATGTCTCCCACGACACCACTTGGACCAATGACAAGGGCATGAGCAAAGGCTATCGAAGATAAGGTGAACTCACTCCTCTCCGAACTACCACTTTCTATACATGAGACATGGCTACTACCTCAAGCGGAAACACTATGCGTGATCAGGCACTTGGAGGAGAGCCACGGAGCAACTACACCCAATGGACAAGACGACGAGAACACCAACCGTGAAGGACAAGAATAGGAGCTACGGAAGAAGCCACAGCCACCAGACGACCGGTCGGGACCGGACGTCCGGAGCCTGAAGCCCCAGCCGGAAGCTACAGTGAGCGGACGTCCGACCAGGACCGGACAGCCGACCACACCCCCCAGCAAGCGGATGACCGGGCGGGACCGGACATCCGGCGCCACTGCACCCGAGCCAATATTAGCGGAAGTCCGAAGTGACCGGACGTCCGGCATCCCCATCACATAACGGATCCAGCAGAAGTCCGAAAGCCGCCGGACGTCCGGACGCCCATGAGCCACCGGACGACCGGTCCGCAGCGGACGTCCGGTCCCTGTGTGCGCATAGGATTCGGGCCCGAGTCCCATGTACCCCCTCACTTCGCCCCCATTTGCACTAAGACTATAAGTAGACCTCCTATTCCTCCTAGCTAGGGTTAGCAAAGTAGTAGCTCATTTGGAGATAGAGCTTTGCTCATCCACATCGGATCTACTCCTTGAGAGAGACCGCGGCCCCTCTTCGGAGAAGATCCCTTTGAATTCAAGACCTCCTTGCGGAGAAGACCATCAAGACCTCCTCACGGAGAAGACCGGTTACCATTTGTATCATCCCTTGTTGATCGTGGATCTTGTATCTCCTTTTGTGTTCATGGATCTAGCACATGTGTGACTTAATCTTGTTGGTTTGAGTGTTTCTCTTTGTGCCCCTTTGTGATTTCCCCTCGTGTTCCCCCTCGTGTTCTTCGTGTTCATCGCGGGATCCGCTCATTTCGTGAAAGATCGGCCACATAGGGTTCTACCCTACATCATAATGGCTCAAACTTGCCAGGTGCCATCCTTGTGATCATGAGTCACCAATGCCAATTTGTTAGGTTTTCGTATCCTTTGCTTCTTCTGCTTCTTATTTTCGGTAGCGGCATCGGCGCCGGTACCTTCCCCGCCGGTCTCGGCGCCGCCATCGGTGTCGGTGCTGTCGGTGTCGACGTCGGCATCAGTATCATTATTGAGGCCGACCTGCAAACCTTGACTGTGCTTAGCAGACAAAAAGTCGAGGTACTCTTGTTCACCCTCATAATCCATCTTGTTTGCATCTTGGTCAGAAGGCCCGGCTTCTTCATTGTTCGACATGTTTCCTATGATTAAGTTTCCTCATTTAATTCTAAAACTATCAAAAAAATGAGAAATGTCATAAAAAGATCTATGTTTGCCAGAATGCCGTTTCCCAGCAACTCCCGGCACTCGATATGCCTACTGTCTAGCACAAGTCATGCCGAAATTCACGGAAAATTTCGGCATGACCTTTGCTAAAAAATGGACATATCGAGCGCCTAAAATTCACCGGAACAGAAATGAATCAACATTCCGACGTAACATAGGCCACTCAGATCATTTACCCTGCACATAATCATCATTTGCCAGATATGACATGTCCAAAACATCACATGTTAAAATGACATGTCCAAATTCCAAATATGACATGTCCAAAACATCACATGTCCACATATCACATGTCCACTTCAAATTTGCATATAAAAGGAAGAAAAATATAGAACTTGAAGAAAAATGCAAGAAGTCATTTTTCTTCACAATATTTGAAAGTAAATTTAGCCTACCTAAATTTGCTTTAACAAGGATGTTGATTTGGCAATTGCTTAAATTCTGCCTTTTCTTTTAACTACAATTGCTTAACCCTAAAAACCTAGCTAAATCCATAACTAAATAGATAACCTAATTAACCTACTGCCCTAACTAAAACCTAAGTAAATTAACCGAAGAACCCTAACTAGTAGAGAGAGGAGGAGCGGTGGGGTGATGAGGACATCAATACCATTGTTACACCCACAGCCCCTGCTGCTATACATACTGGACCAATTACTAGAGCTTGCACACGCCAATTAAATTACGAGGTACTTTCATTTCTTGGCAACGATTCTAATGTTCATGAGAATATGATGCTGCCTAAATTGGATACATTTGTTTTGCTTACAAATGAAGGGCCTAGCTTGGACAAGAAAGATGAACCTTGGAGCAAGTTCAAGCATGGAGATGATGGAGTGCGCAAGGGGAACAAGAACGGAGTTACAAGTGATGATTCTAGGACTTTGAAGCCACCATAATGAGTGCATGAAGTCTTGGACAAAATATACAAGATGCCACTTCATAAATTTCGTCCAGAGGCTCTTCCAGGTACCGCGTCACCTTATTTTTGGTCCAGGCCCATGTCATTTTGAAATACTTTGTTATAGGTTGTTTTTAGAGTCCGTATGTGTGGGGAAAAAGAGTTAGGGTTGGTTTCGGACCCCTCCTCCAAGGGCCACTAAATTCCCCCTCTCTCCTCCATATATACGACCCGTAGGGCATCGTTTAGACTTTGGGTTTTGTTTAGATTATAAGTTCTCCATAGCTGCAACTTCGCGTACTTCGTTTGTGTTCAACGACCAGACAAAGGCTTGTTCTTATATTCGCAATACCATTGTTACACCCACAGCCCCTGCTACTATACATACTGGACCAATTACTAGAGATCGCACATGCCAATTAAATTACCAGGTACTTTCGTTTCTTGGTAACGATTCTAATGTTCATGAGAATATGATGCTGCCTAAATTGGATACATTTGTTTTGCTTACAAATGAAGGGCCTAGCTTGGACAAGAAAGATGAACCTTGGAGCAAGTTCAAGCATGGTGATGATGGCGTGCGCAAGGGAACAAGAACGGAGTTACAAGTGATGATTCCAGGACTTTGAAGCTGAAGGAAATATGCCCTAGAAGCAATAATAAAGTTATTATTTATTTCCTTATTTCATTATAAATGTTTATTATTCATGCTAGAATTGTATTAACTGGAAACATAATACATGTGTGAATACATAGACAAACAGTGTCACTAGTATGCATCTACTTGACTAGCTTGTTAATCAAAGATGGTTATGTTTCCTAACCATAGACATGAGTTGTCATTTGATAAACGGGATCACATCATTAGGAGAATGATGTGATTGACTTGACCCATTCCGTTAGCTTAGCACTTGATCGTTTTAGTTTACTGCTATTGCTTTCTTCATGACCTATACATGTTCCTATGACTATGAGATTATGCAACTCCCGATTACCGGAGGAACACTTTATGTGCTACCAAACGTCACAACATAACTGGGTGATTATAAAGGTGCTCTATAGGTGTCTCTGATGGTACTTGTTGAGTTGGCACAGATCGAGATTAGGATTTGTCACTCTGAATGTCGGAGAGGTATCTCTGGGCCCTCTCGGTAATGCACATCACTATAAGCCTTGCAAGCAATGCAACTAATGAGTTAGTTGCGGGATAATGCATTACAGAACGAGTAAATAGACTTGCTGGTAACGAGACTGAGCTAGGTATTGAGATACCAACGATCGAATCTCGGGCAAGTAACATACCGATGACAAAGGGAACAACATATGTTGTTATGCGGTTTGATCGATAAAAATCTTCGTAGAATATGTAGGAGCCAATATGAACATCGAGGTTCCGCTATTGGTTATTGACCGGAGACGTGTCTCGGTCATGTCTACATAGTTCTCGAACCCATAGGGTCCGCACGCTTAACGTTCGGTGACGATCGGTATTATAAGTTTATGTGATTTGATGTACTGAAGGTAGTTCGGAGTCCCAGATGAGATCGGGGACATACTGAGGAGTCTCGAAATGGTCGAGACGTAAAGATCGATATATTGGACGACTATATTTGAACATCGGAAAGGTTCCGAGTGATTCGGGTATTTTTTGGAGTATCGGGGAGTTACGGGAATACGGAGAAGAAGTATTGGGCCTCATGGGCCAAGTGGTGGAAGAGAGGAGGCAGGGCGCGCGGCCCCCCTAGCCCAAACCGAATTGGACTAGGGGGCCGACCCCCTTTCCTCCTTTCATCCCTCTCCTTCCTTCTCCCTCTCCTGCTTCCTTTCCCCCTCCTAGTAGGAGTAGGAAAGGGGAGTGCTACTCCTACTAGGAGGAGGACTCCTCCTCCTGGCGCGCCTTGCAAGGGCCGGCCGGCCTCCCCCCTTGCTCCTTTATATACGGGGGCAGGGGGCACCCTAGGACACACAAGTTGATTGTTCCAAGCCGTGTGCGGTGCCCCCTCCACCATAATCCACCTCGATCATATCGTAGTGGTGCTTAGGCGAAGCACTGCGTCGGTAGCAACATCATCACCGTCATCACTCCGTCGTGCTGACGGAACTCCCTCGTGAAGCTCTGCTGGATCGAAGTTCGTGGGACGTCATCGAGCTGAACGTGTGCTGAACTCGGAGGTGTCGTGCGTTTGGTACTTGGATAGGTCGGATCGTGAAGACGTACGACTACGTCAACCGCGTTCTCATAACGCTTTCACTTACGGTCTACGAGGGTACGTAGACGATACTCTCCCCTCTCGTTGATGTGCATCACCATGATCTTGCGTGTGCGTAGGATTTTTTTGAAATTACTACGTTACCCAACAGTGGCATCCGAGCCAGGTTTATGCGTAGATGTTATATGCACGAGTAGAACACAAGTGAGGTGTGGGCGATACAAGTCATACTGCTTAGCAGCATGTCATACTTTGGTTCGGCGGTATTGTTGGATGAAGCGGCCCAGACCGACATTACGCGTACGCTTACGCGAGACTGGTTCTACCGACGTGCTTCGCACACAAGTGGCTGGCGGGTGTCAGTTTCTCCAACTTTAGTTGAACCGAGTGTGACTATGCCCGGTCCTTGTTGAAGGTTAAAACAACACTAACTTAAAGAAATATCATTGTGGTTTTGATGTGTAGGTAAGAACGGTTCTTGCTCAGCCCGTAGCAGCCACGTAAAACTTGCAACAACAAAGTAGAGGGAGTCTAACTTGTTTTTGTAGGGCATGTTGTGATGTGATATGGTCAAGACATGATGCTAAATTTTATTGTATGAGATAATCATGTTTTGTAACACAGTTATCGGCAACTGGCATGAGCCATATGGTTGTCGCTTTATTGTATGAAATTCAATCACCATGTAATATCTTTACTTTATCACTAAGCGGTAGCGATAGTCGTGGAGGCAATAGTTGGCATGACGACAACGATGCTTTAGTTGGCAAGTCGAGACACCACGTGATGATCGGGTGTGATAAGCTCTACGTTCACATACAACGGGCGCAAACCAGTTTTGCACACGTAGAATACTCGGGTTAAACTTGACGAGCCTAGCATATGCAGATATGGCCTCGGAACACTGAGACCGAAATGTCAAGCGTGAATCATATAGTAGATATGATCAACATAGTGATGTTCACCATTGAAAACTACTCCATTTCACGTGATGATCGGTCATGGTTTAGTTTATTTGGATCACGTGATCACTTAGATGATTACAGGGATGTCTATCTCAGTGGGAGTTCTTAAATATGATTAATTGAACTTTAATTTATCATGAACTTAGTACCTGATAGTATTTTGCTTGTCTATGTTGTTGTAGATAGATGGCCCATGTTGTTGTTCCGTTAAATTTTAATGCGTTCCTTGAGAAAGCAAAGTTGAAAGATGATGGTAGAAATTACACGGTCTGGGTCCGTAACTTGAGGATTATCCTGATTGCCGCACAGAAGAATTACGTCCTGGAAGCACCGCTAGGTGCCAAACCTGCTGCAGGAGCAACACCAGATATTATGAACGTCAGGCAGAGCAAAGTTGATGACTACTCGATAGTTCAGTGTGCCATGCTTTACGGCTTAGAACGGGACTTCAACGATGTTTTGAACATCATGGAGCATATGAGATGTTCCAGGAGTTGAAGTTAATATTTCAAGCAAATGCCTGGATTGAGAGATATGAAGTCTCCAATAAGTTCTACAGCTACAAGATGGAGGAGAATAGTTCTGTCAGTGAACATATACTCAGAATGTCTGGGTACCATAACCACTTGACTCAACTGGGAGTTAATCTTCCTGTTGATAGTGTCATTGACAGAGTTCTTCAATCACTGCCACCAAGCTACAAGAGCTTCGTGATGAACTATAATATGGAAGGGATGGATAAGATGATTCCCAAGCTCTTCGCAATGCTAAAAGCTGTGGAGGTAGAAATCAAGAAGGAGCATCAAGTGTTGATGGTCAACAAGACCACCAGTTTCAAGAAAAAGGGTAAAGGGAAGAAGAAAGGGAACTTCAAGAAGAACGACAAACAAGTTGCTGCTCAAGAGAAGAAACCCAAGTCTGGACCTAAGCCTGAGACCGAGTGCTTCTACTATAAAGGGATTGGTCACTGGAAGCAGAACTGCCCCAAGTATTTGGCAGATAAGAAGGATGGCAAGGGAACAAAGGTATATGTGATATACATGTTATTGATGTCTACCTTACTAAAAGCTTGCAGTAGCACCTGGGTATTTGATACTGGTTCTGTTGCTAATATTTGCAACCCGAAACAGGGACTACAAATTAAGCGAAGATTGGCTAAGGACGAGGTGACCATGCACGTGGGAAATGGTTCCAAAGTCGATGTGATCGCCGTCGGCACTCTACCTCTACATCTACATTTGGGATTAGTTTTAGACCTGAATAATTGTTATTTGGTGCCAGCGTTGAGCATGAACATTATATCTGGATCTTGTTTGATGCGAGACAGTTATTCATTTAAATCAGAGAATAATGGTTGTTCTATTTATATGAGTAATATCTTTTATGGTCATGCACCCTTGAAGAGTGGTCTATTTTTAATGAATCTCGATAGTAGTGATACACATATTCATAATGTTGAAGCCAAAATATGCAGAGTTGATAATGATAGTGCAACTTATTTGTGGCACTGGCATTTAGGTCATATTGGTGTAAAGCGCATGAAGAAACTCCATTCTGATGGACTTTTGGAATCACTTGATTATGAATCACTTGGTACTTGTGAACCATGCCTCATGGGCAAGATGACTAAAATGCCGTTCTCCGGAACTATGGAGCGAGCAACAGATTTGTTGGAAATCATACATACTGATGTATGTGGTCCGATGAATGTTGAGGCTCGCGGCATGTATCATTATTTTCTCACCTTCACAGATGGTTTGAGCAGATATGGGTATATCTACTTGATGAAACATAAGTCTGAAACATTTGAAAAGTTCAAAGAATTTCAGAGAGAAGTGGAAAATCATCGTAACAAGAAAATAAAGTTTCTACGATCTGATCGTGGAGGAGAATATTTGTGTTACGAGTTTGGTCTTCATTTGAAACAATGCGGAATAGTTTCGCAACTCACGCCACCCGGAACACCACAACGTAATGGTGTGTCCGAACGTCGTAATCGTACTTTACTAGATATGGTGCGATATATGATGTCTCTTACTGATTTACCTCTATCGTTTTGGGGTTATGCTTTAGAGACAGCTGCATTCACGTTCAATAGGGCACCATCTAAATCCGTTGAGACGACCTTATGAGCTATGGTTTGGCAAGAAACCAAAGTTGTCGTTTCTTAAAGTTTGGGGCTGCGATTCTTATGTGAAATAACTTCAACCTGATAAGCTCGAACTCAAATCGGAGAAATGTGTCTTCATAGGATACCCAAAGGAGACTGTTGGGTACACCTTCTATCACAGATCCGAAGGCAAGACATTTGTTGCTAAGAATGGGTCCTTTCTAGAGAGGGAGTTTCTCTTGAAAGAAGTGAGTGGGAGGAAAGTAGAACTTGATGAGGTAACTGTACCTGCTCCCTTATTGGAAAGTACTCCATCACAGAAACCGGTTCCTGTGACACCTACACCAATTAGTGAGGAAGCCAATGATGATGATCATGAAACTTCAGATCAAGTTACTAACGAACCTCATAGGTCAACCAGAGTAAGATACGCACCAGAGTGGTACGGTAATCCTGTTCTGGAGGTCATGTTACTTGACCATGACGAACCTACGAACTATGAGGAAGCGATGATGAGCCCAGATTCTGCAAAATGGCTTGAGGCCATGAAATCTGAGATGGGATCCATGTATAAGAACAAAGTGTGGACTTTGGTTGACTTGCCCGATGATCGGCAAGCCACCGAGAATAAATGGATCTTCAAGAAAAAGACTGACGCTGACGGTAACGTTACTGTCTTCAAAGTTTGACTTGTTGCGAAAGGTTTTCGACAAGTTCAAGGAGTTGACTACGATGAGACCTTCTCACCCATAGTGATGCTTAAGTCCATCTGAATCATGTTAGCAATTGCCGCATTTTGTGATTATGAAATTTGGCAAATGGATGTAAAGATTGCATTCCTGAATGGATTTCTGGAAGAAGAGTTGTATATGATGCAACCTGAAGGTTTTATCGATCCAAAGGGTGCTAACAAAGTGTGCAAGCTCCAGCGATCCATTTATGGACTGGTGCAAGCCTCTCGGAGTTGGAATAAACGTTTTGATAGTGCGATCAAAGCATATGGTTTTATATAGACTTTTGGAGAAGCCTGTATTTACAAGAAAGTGAGTGGGAGCTCTGTAGCATTTCTAATATTATATGTGGATGACATATTTTTGATTGGAAATGATATAGAATTTCTGGATAGCATAAAAGGATACTTGAATAAGAGTTTTTCAATGAAAGACCTCGGTGAAGCTGCTTATATATTGGGCATCAAGATCTATAGAGATAGATCAAGACGCTTAATTGGACTTTCACAAAGCATATACCTCGATAAAGTTTTGAAGAAGTTCAAAATGGATCAAGCTAAGAAATGGTTCTTGCCTGTGTTACAAGGTGTGAAGTTGAGTAAGACTCAATGCCCGACCACTACAGAAGATAGAGAGAAAATGAAAAGTGTTCCCTATGCTTCAGCCACAGGCTCTATCATGTATGCAATGCTGTGTAGCAGACCTGATGTGTGCCTTGCTATTAGTTTAGCAGTGAGGTACCAAAGTAATCCAGGAGTGGATCACTGGACAACGGTCAAGAACATCCTAAAATACCTGAAAAGGACTAAGGATATGTTTCTCATTTATGGAGGTGACAAAGAGCTCGTCGTAAATGGTTACGTCGATGCAAGCTTTGACACTGATCCGGATGATTCTTAATCGCAAACTGGATACATGTTTATATTGAACGGTGGAGCTGTCAGTTGGAGTAGTTCTAAACAAAGCGTCATGGCGGGATCTACATGTGAAGCGGAGTACATAGCTGCTTCGGAAGCAGCAAATGAAGGAGTCTGGATGAAGGAGTTCATATTCGATCTAGGTGTGATACCTAGTGCATTGGGTCCAATGAAAATCTTTTTTGACAATACTGACGCAATTGCCTTGGGAAAGGAATCCAGATTTCACAAGAGAACCAAACACATCAAGAGACGCTTCAATTCCATCCGCGATCAAGTCCAGGTGGGAGACATAGAGATTTGCAAGATACATACGGATCTAAATGTTGCAGACCCATTGACTAAGCCTCTCTCACGAGCAAAACATGATCGGCACCAAGGCTCCATGGCTGTTAGAATCATTACTGTGTAATCTAGATTATTAACTCTAGTGCAAGTGGGAGACTGAAGGAAATATGCCCTAGAGGCAATAATAAAGTTATTATTTATTTCCTTATTTCATGATAAATGTTTATTATTCATGCTAGAATTGTATTAACCAGAAACATAATACATGTGTGATACATAGACAAACAGAGTGTCACTAGTATGCCTCTACTTGACTAGCTCGTTAATCAAAGATGGTTATGTTTCCTAAGCATAGACATGAGTTGTCATTTGATAAATGGGATCACATCATTAGGAGAATGATGTGATTGACTTGACCCATTCCGTTGGCTTAGCACTTGATCGTTTTAGTTTACTACCATTGCTTTCTTCATGACTTATACATGTTCCTATGACTATGAGATTATGCAACTCCTGATTACCAAAGGAACACTTTGTGTGCTACCAAACGTCAGAACGTAACTGGGTGATTATAAAGGTGCTCTATAGGTGTCTCCGATGGTACTTGTTGAGTTGGCGTAGATCGAGATTATGATTGTCACTCCGATTGTCGGAGAGGTATCTCTGGGCCCTCTTGGTAATGCACATCACTATAAGCCTTGCAAGCAATGCAACTAACGAGTTAGTTGCGGGATAATGCATTATGGAACGAGTAAACAGACTTGCCGGTAATGAGTTTGAGCTAGGTATTGAGATACCGACGATCAAATCTCGGGCAAGTAATATAATGATGACAAAGGGAACAACGTATGTTGTTATGCGGTTTGACCGATAAAGATATTCGTAGAATATGTAGGAGCCAATATGAACATCGAGGTTCCGCTATTGGTTATTGATCGGAGACGTGTCTCCGTCATGTCTACATAGTTCTCAAACCCGTAGGGTCCGCATGCTTAACGTTCGATGACGATCGGTATTATGAGTTTATGTGATTTGATGTACCGAAGGTAGTTCGGAGTCCCGGATGAGATCGGGGACATGACGAGGAGTCTCGAAATGGTCGAGACGTAAAGATCGATATATTGTACGACTATATTTGGACATCGGAAATGTTCCGATTGATTCAGGTATTTTTGGAGCTACCGGGGAGTTACGGGAATACGGGGAAGAAGTATTGGGTCTCATGGGCCAAGTGGTGGAAGAGAGGAGGCAGGGCACGTGGCCCCCCTAGCCTAAACCGAATTGGACTAGGGGCCGCCCCCCTTTCCTCCTTTCCTCCCTCTCATTCCTTCTCCCTCTCCTCCTTCCTTTCCCCCTCCTAGTAGGAGTAGGAAAGGGGAGTCCTACTCCTACTAGGAGGAGGACTCCTCCTCCTGGCGCGCCTTGCAAGGGCCGGCTGGCCTCCCCCTTGCTCCTTTATATACGGGGGCAGGGGGCACCCTAGGACACACAAGTTGATTGTTCCAAGCCGTGTGCGGTGCCCCCTCCACCATAATCCACCTCGATCATATCGTAGCGGTACTTAGGCGAAGCCCTGCTTCGGTAGCAACATCATCACCATCATCACTCCGTCGTGCTGATGGAACTCTCCCGTTAAGCTCTACTAGATCGGAGTTCGTGGGACGTCATCGAGCTGAACGTGTGCTGAACTCGGAGGTGCCGTGCATTCGGTACTTGGATCGGTCGGATCGTGAAGACGTACACCTACATCAACCGCGTTCTCATAACGCTCCCGCTTACGGTCTATGAGGGTACGTAGATGATACTCTCCCCTCTTGTTGCTGTGCGTCACCATGATCTTGCGTGTGCGTAGGAATTTTTTTAAAATTACTATGTCACCCAACAGAAGCCACCATAATGAGTGCATGAAGTCTTGGACGAAATATACAAGATACCACTTCATAAATTTCGTCCAGAGGCTATTCTAGGTGCTGCGCAATATCCAGATTGCATATTCTAGATGCCACTTCATATATACAGAACCCCACCTTGATCAATAAATCTTTCCTCTTATATTCGCAATATCCAGATTGCAATCTTAGTTTCTTGCTTGCTCTTTGTTTGCCTGAAGAAAACAGACCTTTGTGGTCAGGTTGATCGTGCGTTCGTAGTCGGATCGTCAAAGTCGACTTCCTCCAAAATGATAGCCACCATCTCATCGAAAGATGGGACACCTTTGCCTCTATCAAGTGGTGTCAGATTTTCAGGTTGCTCGGTGAGATTTTACAGTTTTTTGTAGTTTAGACCGAGTCTGTTCTTCATACCTATAGTCCACAAAAAAGCCACACAAAATATTAGGGTTAGTTCATCATATCCGAACCAATCTGAGCCTTTGCATAATCTTTTTAGTGTTTTTTTCTTTGTTGAATTTGTGGTTGCATCATCGTGTCTAGTTGCTGGTCTTAGTGTCTAGTCTTTTAGAGTTTCGAGTTCTGGTCATAAGTTGTCACACCGCTGCAGCACCATCATCATCGCCCCTGCCATCTACCACCACCACTTATCCACCACCGATCCGTATCCATATACCACCACCAATCCGTATCCATATACCGCCACCGATCCGTATCCATATACCACCACCGCTGCCATATACAAACATCGCTGCCATATCCTACCAGCATATATCCACCACCAGTCCGAGTTCCTTTCATATTAGGTTTGTTTTTGAGATCCATCTAATTTCCGTTTCTGGAGAACCCCGGGCAGTTTTTAGGCCAAAATTTCGGTGACCGGAAATATTTTTCCCTATCCTATTTTTAGGCTTTTCTGAGTCTTTTGAGCCATGTGCCATCATAGTGATTTTTTGTCGCATTTTTTCGTCGTTGCTGCTCTAATTTCTGAAAAAAATAGTAAAAAAAATTCCGTGCCCATCCTATCAGTTTGACCTGGGAAGAGTTTTGAGACACTCTCCATTATAGTGATTTTTCGCAAAAAAGAGGAGCGCAAAAAAAAGAGGAGCGCAAAAAAAAGAGCGCCAAAAAAACTGGAGCGAAAAAAATTCTAGTGTGTGCTTTTCCCTTGTTTATGTGCCGCGCCATGATTTTGTTCGTGTTCTAGGCTCACGTCTCTAGCACGGTCTAGCCTAGGACCAGCACAGTACCGTTGTTGAGCGTTTATTCAACTTTGCATCTCTGAATTGATTATTGCTGACCCTTTTTGCTACCATATTATAAGCCTTCCCAACTCCAAATACATCTACATCGTGCGTTTTACTCTTCCTGGTAATTGCTATATCCAAGCTTTGAGAGTTTTTACTACAACGGTTGCCGTTCAGCACCTGCTGCTGGGTAAGAACTGGTAAGAATTTGAGATTAGCTTGACGAATTTGTGACACCCCACCACCGCCATTTTCTAGTGTGTAGGATCATATTCTTGTGTGTTTCTATTGTTGCTAACCATGGCAGGATCACAAGTCGAGGAGACTGTCGGTGTCAAAACCGGCGGATCTCGGGTAGGGGGTCCCAAACTGTGCGTCTAGGATCGATGGTAACAGGAGACAGGGGACATGATGTTTACCCAGGTTCGGGCCCTCTCTATGGAGGTAAAACCCTACGTCCTGCTTGATTGATATTGATGAATATGAGTGTTACAAGAGTTGATCTACCACAAGATTGTAATGGCTAAACCCTAGAAGTTTAGCCTATGTGGGTATGGTAACGAGTATATGTGGTGTCCTTTCCGGACTTACCCCTTCGGTTTATATAGACACCGAGGAGATCTAGGGTTTACATGGAGTCGGTTACATAAGAAGGAATCTTCGGTCGCCAAGCTTGCCTTCCACGCTAAGTAGAGTCCAATCCGGACACGATGCAGTCTTCGGCCTTCATGTCTTCACAGCCCATCAGTCCGGCCCGTGGATAACAGGCCGGACGCCCGAGGACCCCTTAGTCCAGGACTCCCTCAGTAGCCCCTGAACCTAGCTTTTAATGACGAGGAGTCCGGCGCGCTAATTGACTTCGGCATTGTAAGGCGGGTCCCTTTTCTCCGAACTCCCAGATAGTCTTCGGATGCAATGATCGTATCCTGACCTGTTACACACACCATACACAACCGCAGAGAGAATATAATATTTGCACGAATCTAATCTGTTGACAGCTTTTTTCCAACACATCATAGCGTCTGTCCGGTTATAATTTTGAACTGTTTTTCTTCTGCCATTCCACGCTTCGAGACGTGGTTGCTATTGTTACGTCTTGTCAAAATAGAGATCGTGTCCCCTTATTGCGGGATTCTCATCAATGCGTGCATGGGTAACTCAACCGTGCCGTTTATACAGCCCTAGGGAACAGGCGAATCCTAAGGCGAGTGAGGAGGCGTTTTAATATTTGCTGCCTTTATAAGGGGATAAGGATTCACCCTTCCTCTCCTCACGCTCTCTCTCCGTCTCCGCCTTTCCGATCTCAAGCTCCAACGCCCGAGTTCTTATCTCCTTTCCACTCAAGCAACCATGTCCGGATCTGGTGGTCAGGGCAAGTGGATGGTCTCCTCCGTCAAGGAGGAGGACATTACTAAGCTCCGGGCGGCCGGATATTTGGCGAAAGAGATAGCCCATCGCCTGCCAGCCGAGGGACAAGTCGTCCCCATGCCGGAGCCCACAGAGAGGGTAGTATTCATCCCCCATTTCTTCCACGGGCTAGGGTTTCCACTCCATCCGTTCATCCACGGGCTGATGTACTACTACAGGATAAATTTCCATGATCTATCCCCGAATTATTTCCTCAACATCTTGGCGTTTATCATCGTGTGCGAGGCCTTCCTCCGCATCCATCCCAACTTCGGGCTATGGCTCAAAATCTTCAACGTGAAGCCGAAGGTGGTGGAGGGACAGCACGCGGAGTGTGGAGGGGCCATGGTGAGCAAGCTATCCAATGTCTCATGGACCAAAGGCACCTTTGTGGAGACAGTAAAGGAGTGGCAGAAGCAATGGTTCTATATTATAGAACCTTGTGGCACCACCTGGGCTGCAGCTGCTGAATTTCGCTCCAGCGCTCCCATGCGACTCACCTCCTGGGTCGAGAAGAGTCCAGACTGGTGTGCACCTGACAAGCTGATAGCGCTGCAGACGCGCGTTCAAAGCATGGTGACCAAGGACATCAAGCTCGTTGACGTTATCCAGGTGATGCTAATCCGTCGGATTCTTCCGTGCCAGCGCCGCAGCCGCCCTTTATGGGAATTCAATTCGAAGAAGCACCAAACCCTGAAAAGGCTCTTCGATCCTTCTCACGAAGGGGCCTGGAAGTTGCTCTTTAAGGGCAACGAGAAGCCATCGGCCACGGACTGAGACCGTGGTCACAATTGTAACCGCCCCGCCAGCGAGGTATGTTACTTTTGTGGTACTCCCAAGTTAAATGTTTTGAGGATGATGTCTGAGATTTTAGTATTGCTAACTCAGGACTGGGTGGAGAGGGTGAAGCGGATCTAGTGTCCGGCTCCGTTGCCCGAAGAACCAGTCATCCTGCGCCTGGCGAGGATGCTAGTGCTGGCGCCATATACGGCGTAGGAGAAGATGGCCAAGGGGGACAAGAGTGGCCCCCATCGCAAGGGCACTTCGGACGCGACGTCTGAAGACGATGAGGCCCATTCCTTTGTCCCTGAGGAAAATGACGAGGAAGAGGAGGAGGAGGAAAATAACCCTCCTCCCGAGGAGAGGAAGAAGAAGAGGGTGGCCTCGGCACATCTGGAGGTGAAAGCGCCCAAAAAGGGGAAGGGCGCCCCAGCGGTCAACACCGCGTGGGACGCTGATAGTAGTCCGGAACGTCACCCCTGTACTAGGCCCCATGCCACATCGTAAGTGACATGGATTATTCATGAGCATATCAGCCCTTTCTTTTTATTATTCTAACATGGTTAATCCACACTATTGTAGTCCGGCCCGCGACCTTATCCAGAGATCCTCATCTGGAGGTTCGTTGCCTCCGTCGGAGATGGCGAGCATGTCGCCACCGCTTTCTTACTCCCCGGGGCCAGGGACGACACCGAAGTGTTATCCCGGAGGACCGCTCCGAGGGGAGGAGCCCAGGACGTTGTCCGGGAGGCGCCACAAGGCGGGACCTCCACTGCCGGACACACGGGGGAGTCAATCCCCATGGAGACTGGCAAAGAGGGCCGTATCCAGTTCGTCCCTCAGCCGAATATGATTCTGGAGACCAATATGGCTACGGAGTCGGGCGAGCAGCCCCCTTTGAAGGAGGCGGGGGGGGGGGGGGGTGGTTGCGTTGCCTCCACCGGTGGCTCCTGTCCATCCAGGAGCGCCAGATGACCTGATGGGGGCGCTACAAAGCGCCTTCGTCATCGACGAGCACCGTATCCTTATGGGTGCGGTGATTGAGAAGGTTCAGTCCGCCAAGATCGGATTGAATGAAGCCCGCAACAGCCTGTTAACAGGTTTCGAGGTAAGAACGAAAAAAACCCGTATAGTCCGTAGCCCCTGGGACGCTGTCCGGTGTTCGGCGAGGAGGACTGGATAGGGGATCAATCCTTAATTATAAGAGGCTGACTGAATATGTATTGATAAGCAGGCGTCCCTGTTGGCCGCGACCTCGCATGCTGCCGAGGTCTCCGAGCTGAAGCGGATGCTGGAGTGGACCGAGAACGAGCTCGGTGAGGTTAAGGTTCGGCTCCAGGAGAAGCAAGGTGAGGAACGACTTGCTATATGTTCGGGAAAGGATAAGCGCTGTATATTTGACAGCGGTATTGTGATATGTGCAGGAGCCGCGACCGAGGTCGAGGCCCTGAGGAAGGCCCTGGGTGAGGCCGAGGAGCAGGCTGTCCAACAGTAGGTCGCCAGTAAGAAGCTAAATGCCCGGGTCAAAGAAGTCCACCAGGAGCTCCAGGATGCGGTGAAAAAATGCGAGGCCTTGGAGCATGATGCGTCGGTTCGAGGGACCAAACTCGCCAAGGCTCGTCATAGTGCGGAGACCGCACGGAATGAGGCCCAGGCCGCCCTCCAGGATATCCAGGAGGCCAAGAAGATCACGACGGGTAAGACATTTAAGATGCAAAGCCAGTATGCGGAGAAGAAGTACCTTTTACTAACCCGGGTTCGGAGTTCCCTAGGTGCTTTTGCGGATTTTCCATGAGTGTATCAGACGCCGTGGAGTTCTATCGAGCCGAAGGAGGGGGCTCTTCAGAGAGGCTCTTCTGGTCACAGTATGCGGCGCCAGACCATCTCATATCCATCACCGATCAGCTGAAACAGCTGGTGGAGCTGCATAGGGTGGCCGAACTAGCCATTAAGGATTTGATAATCCGACTGTGGCCAGCCGAAGCTATGCCTAGTAGCTACTTCGGACTCGTGAGGCGGATGGTGAACGCATGTCCTCGACTGGACGTTATCAAGCGCTCTGTCTGTATTGAAGGTGTCCATATGGCTTTCGCTCGCTGCAAAATGTGGTGGGCGAAGATGAACGCTGTTGAAGTTGCCAGCGGGCAAGGAGCACCGCACACCCGAGCGATATTTCGAGGATGTCATAGAAGGGTCTCGATTTGTGGCGGCGCAATGCTCGCGGGACATTGTATTTGAATAAATGTATTCATGTTGCCTTTGTATCATGTGAACAAAGCCAGTTTTTATGAAGTAATTTTATTATGCTTTGAATTGTTTCCTCCTGTGCGGCCGTGTGTGTGTGTGTAATATGAGGGTTGGCCAGTCGTCGGCTTCTGGCCTCACGTAGATAGTACGAAGGTGTTCGGGATGGAATCTAAACAATCTTGATGCAATTACATGGTCCTTTGAAGGAGTTGTTTAGCGCAACGAACATGGCAATCGGACTTTATGGCTTTAACACCCTCACTTAGCCATAGGAGTTTTATAATAAAGCATGGGCGCAGCCCCTGGTTTAAGCCAGAGTACTGTCAACATCTGATCGGGAAGTGCCGATCTCTCGCGTAACGAGGAAACAATCTCCAACGATTTGTAACCCTCGAGTAGCTGACCGGCTCTCGCCGCATCATGACAGTCATTTTTCGGCTTTCTCTACTGAGGTGCTCGTCTGGTCAAAGCCAGGGCACAATCATAGTAGTTCTCCCTTTACTACCCTAGCCGATGGAGCGGAACGTAGGGTAGCAAGCACAGGAGCCGGGCAACCCAACTATTGAACAAAGACATGATTCTGAGCCAATGCATATAATGCTAAATTCGGGGTGCCGAACTTATATATAAGAAGTGTTTGGACTGTGCTGCCGTATTGTGGGGTGATAGGTAGCCCCTGGCGAATATGAAACGTAAAAGAGTGTCGATGTAGCAAATATGCAGATCGAAATAAAACGAGGTAAGAAGCGAAAACCACAGGAACTGGGCCACGAACCATTTTTATTATAACAGGATGGATACGTCAAGGCGTATCTTGTACAGATGGTGCGAGAAGTATCTGTCCATTTAACATGCCGGAACCAATAGGGCGCATCGTGCGGGGCCTGAGAAATAAGTACGAATGCCGTCAAGAAGAACGTATAAAGGTTACCCTACACACCTGTGTTGTTTTCCTCCGTTGCATTTCAGTCCTTCTAAAGGACTTGACATCAGGTGTCGGGACCCCGATTCTAAGCCACACCGATCTAGCATGTAACACCTCATATCACTTTGCGGCCTCACACACGGTATTCCCACAGGTGTCGCCTTACCATGGCCCGGGACCGTTTGCGCCTTTTGGCTCACGTATATGATAGTGTCGCTAGCATCCATATGACAGAGAACCCGGGCCGACATGACTAGTCGTGAACCCAAAGTGGCACTAACTTACGGGGACAGGCATACATGAATCAACATCGAGCATGTCGGTCAACAGCGTGCGAATCCGGGTTGTAGCACTGGGCTAACAGGACTCCGGTGAACTGGGCTGTAGCAGGCTAGGCAGGACTCCGGATGTCACCACGTGACATTTCCCCAAAGGGACAGACACAGGAACGAAGTGAATCACATGCCGGCCAGTCTAAGTGTTCCGGAGCAGTAGTGCTGGGCTAGCAGGACTCCGGTAAACCGGGCTGTAGCAGACTACCATGGCTCGGTGGAAGCACTAGACTTCATTTCCCCATAAGAGAGGCTACCAAGGATAGACAACTAGGTTGTCGGATCCCACACATAGCAATACATGTTACATGTATGCATAACATGCAAGTATGTGCTGTACAACATGGCATCACAACATAGCGCAAACTCATATGGATAAAGGCCCAGAAGAGCCACATAGCATTAAATACAAACAGGGGTCACATGACCCATCATTCAGAGCATACAAGCAACAGAAGCATTACATGTCTGAGTACAGACAACTACAAAAGAAAAAGGCCGAGAAGCCTGACTATCTACAAGTCCCTCCCAAGGGTACAAGATCGTAGCTGAGGTAACAAGCTACTCGTCGAAGTCCAAGCGGTACTACTAGTGAGACATATGTCTCACCTGCAAAACATAAATATAGCAAACATGAGTACAAAGGTACTCAGCAAGACTTACATCAGATCCTATCATACATGCATTAGTATCAAGAAGGCAATGTGGGGTTTAGTTGCAGCAAGCCAGCTTTGACTCAGTGGCTATCCTGTTCTATGACTACGAGAAACTTCTTTGAGGTGAGGCAGCGCACACGAGTCCACTAATCACCACATCAATACACTACTATGGATTCATCCCCGTCTCTCTACGAGAAAGCCATCCATAACACTCACACTTGTCTTGAGCATTTTAGAGTATCCACTTTAAGTTGTCTATGTACCACGTAAGCATCCAAGAAGTCCATAACCGAGGACACGACTATTCGAATAGATCATGATAACCCTGCAGGGGTGTACTTCTTCACACACACCCTCGCCACTTACCGTGATGTACATGTCATGTACCTCGGCAACCTTCAAGCGGAAGCCTGGCGAGGGTGTCGGCCACGACCTGACTAACCCCACAAGTCTCTCATCCAGGTTTATCGCCTATTCAGGTTCCATCCGCAAGGAGATCTGGCCGGGGTGTCGCTCACGGCCCAAAACGATGTGAGAAGGGTTCCCAAGCCCACCAACCGGGTGCCACTTGGTACACCGTGCCACTGTGCCTAGTTTGTCCCAAGCCCACCTGGCCGGGTGCCACTTGGTAGACTACTAACACTACCTACAAACACCAGAAACTATTTGCAACTCCTGGACAGAGATCAAGTTGGTTATTAAGTCGAGAGGGGCACTTAAGCATTCCAATGTGTGGTAGTAGCTAGTCATTGGACAACATACACGGAACTCAGTGCTTAAGGACGGTTCCAATGAGACAACCCACCATGTACTCCTACATGGCCTCTCACCGCTACCTTTACCAAATCGTGTTCACACACTTAACTCTCAACATCAGAACATAGCACTGTACTCCAATTCATTCCCAATCAATCAGACCTGACATACTCTAAGCAATAGCAGGCAATGCATGGTAGGAATACAACATGGCTCAATCAACTCCTACACATCCTAGTGGGTTTTAAATATTTACTGTGGTAATGACAGGTCATGCAGAGGAATGGGTTCAACTACCGCAGCATAAAGTAGCAGTTGAATCGTTGTTGTCGTAATGCAATAAATGAGAGCAGGAGCGAGAGAGTAGGATTGTATCGGAATGAACAAAGGGGGTTTGCTTGCCTAGTAGATCAACAGAGGGGGCACTGCTCCACTCACAGGTACTCTGGATCAGTCTCCGGAGCAGGACCTATCGAGAAGGAACGGTGTCGACAAATCAAAACACAATCATATGAAACAATATGATGCATGAACATGGCATGTAGATGTGATGTTGTTTGAGCTAATGCAGCTAGCATTCATTTGGATGAAGTCCATTTGAACCAAGAATTCAAATGCAACTCCAAGTTAAGTCTTTATGAATGCCATTAATATGTTTTCACCTATACAGCAAGTATAAGTTGGTTTATCATGCATGAAAATGGTACAGATGGATAGATTGCATTTTTCTGATAATTTTTCATATATAAATTATTTCAATCTGAGCTACAGTTGAATTTCTATGAATTTTTGAAGTTTATATCATTTTTTGGATTTTCCTGATTATTTAAAACCAGAAAATGAATAACTGCGTTAGCACTGCATCATGCCTGCGTCAGCAGGTCAGCGGGGTCATCCAGGTCAAACCTGACCAGTGGGTCCCACTGGTCAGTGGCACAACTAATTAACCAAGTTAATTAGCCTTAAGTTAATTCTAACTAAACTGTTTGTGGGGTCGGGGCCCACTAGTCAGCGATTAACTAGCTAACTAACCTAGGTTAATTAGTGTTAAACTAATACTAACTAAAAGTGTCAGGGGGGTGGCCCATGCGTCAGTGACACAAGGGGGAAGGTCAAACCCCTGGTCAGCAGGGTCAAACCCGCCGGCGACTCGACGCCGACGAGGCCTGACGCGGCGAAGGGCCTCAGATTTGGTCCTCCGGTGACCAAATGGGCCGCGGAGACCATCTCCGAGGAGCTGGTGCTCGCGCGCATCTAGGGGAGCAGACGGGAGGCTGCGGGGGCGGCGGAGCTCGCCTGAGCGAAGCTCGGGGTGGCGATCGGAGCACGTCTACGGGCAGGAGCGGGCTGCGGGGCACGGAGAGGCCACCCGAGGGGCTCTATGGCACCCTCGTGGCACCAGGAGCACGACTGAGTGCTCGGGAGCGGCTGGCTCGGGCTCTGGCCACAGTGGCACCATGGTCGGCGGCGATGAGGTCTCGGGCGCGGCAGCTGAGCTAGCTAGGCGGGGCAAACGAGCACGAGGATGAGGGGAAACGGAGGAGAGCTCACTGCGGTTCGGCGGGCGTGCTCAGCGGCTCGAGGGAGGCTCTGGAGTCGACGGAGCGGCGCCGGCGATCTCGGGCGACCGGAGGTGAAGAAGACGGTGGTGATAGCTCCACGGGGCGTCCGGCGACGTGTGGCTTGACAGAGAGGACGAGGACGACGGCGCGGAGCGTCTAGGCACGAAGCGAGGGCGAGGCCGTGACGGTGGGCGCGACAATGGAGAGCGGTGGCGACGGCGGCGCTCGGGCACGGTGGGAGAGAGAGATCCAGTGGAGGGGAAGGAACGAGAGAGAGTGGGAGAGGTGTGGGGCGGCGCGTGGCGTCGTCCAGGCCGTCCAAGGCGACGAGGGCGTGAGGCAGACATGTAGGACGTGGCTGGGCGCGTGGCTGCGTGCCCCTGTCCTCCTGGCGTGAGGAAGGGGACGACTGGCACTGGCCAGTCGGCTGGGCCGGCCTGTTGGGCCACTGGGCTGCCAGGCTGTAGGTAAGCACAGGTAAGCGTTTTTCCATTTTTGTTTTCTTTTCTATTTTCTGACATTCGTTTCTGATTTAGTAAAATACTAAACCAATTTATTTCCTTATGCCAATTTTTGTAGGAGCTAATGTTATTATTCCAGAGCTCCTCATCAAAATTTAGAATTTTTGGACATATATAAAATATATCACATATATATATCCAAGGCAAATATTTATTGCATTAATTCCAAATGGCCAAAATAAATATTTATGAGCTCCTGAAAATATTTGTTTGAATTTTACCTCTGACCAATATTTTCAGAGAGCAACATGAACATTTTCTTGGACCTTTTTGGAGCAATTTTTATCTGGGTCATTTCCAGAAATGATTCTGAGGGTTTCACAAATCCCCATTTCAAATTTAAATGAAATTGAAACATGATGCTCACAAGAAGGCTAGCCTAGGTCATACCAGAACTAGGGATGTGACAACTCGCCCCCACTTGAAAGAATCTCATCCCGAGATTCAGGGGTCGATGGAAAGAAAGTGGGATACTCCAGTCGAAGACGATCTTCACGCTCCCAAGTAGCTTCTCTCTCGGAATGATGAGATCACTGAACCTTGAGAAACATGATGTTATGACGTCGAGTGACACGCTCTGCTTGATCCAGAATGCAGACAGGGTACTCTCGATAAGTGAGGTTATCTTGGAGATCAAGCGTTTCGTGGTCCACTCCGCGGATGCGATCCGAGAAGCAACGCCTGAGTTGAGAGACGTGGAAGACATCATATGCCGATAACACCCCTATCAAACTTCTGGCCAGTAATGATCTGATCCTCAAGGGTAGGTTTCGCCACCAAGGTAGAAAGGAATCCGTGAGGATCAATGTGAAGATTAAGCTTACAGAATTCCTCATGGAGAAATGGTTGGCCCTGCTGCAACATAAGATTGTTGCAATAGGACTTACGACTTAGCGCATCAGCCATGACATTCCCCTTGCCTGGGGTGTAGGTAATCCCTAAGTCATAATCTGAGATCAACTCCAACCAACATCTTTGCCTAAGGTTCAAATTTGGTTGGGTGAAGGTATACTTGAGACTCTGGTGGTCGGTGTAAATCTTGCAACGTTTACCGAGAAGGTAATGCCGCCATGTCTTAAGTGCATAGACTACGACTGCAAGCTCTAGATCATGTGTAGGATAATTCTCCTCATGTGGATGCAACTGTCGAGATGCATAGGCAATCACATGACGATCCTGCATAAGAATGCAACCTAGTCCCTGTCGTGAGGCGTCACAGTAGATAACAAAGTCTTTAGTGAAATCCGGTGGCACAAGTATGGGAGCAGAAGTCAGGCATCTTTTCAGTTCCTAAAAACTGTACTTACACTGTGGGGACCACTCAAACTTTTTATCTTTCTTGAGAAGTTCCGTGAGAGGTTTGGCCACTTTGGAGAAGTTCTCAACGAAGCGGCGACAATAACTGGCTAGACCAAGGAAACTCCTAACTTGTTTAACTGTTTCAGGTGGAGTCCAATCAAGAACGGCCTGAACTCTCTCGGGATTGACAGCAATGCCCTTATCAGAGATCACGTGGCCTAGGTAGGTCACTTCTGGCAACCAAAATTCGCACTTGGAGAACTTGGCATAAAGGCGATGCTCTCTGAGTTTATCTAACACAAGTCTAAGATGTTCGGCATGTTCTTCCTCATTCTTCGAGTAAATAAGGATATCATCGAGGTAAACCACGACGAAGTTATCTAAGTACTCCATGAAGATCGAGTTCATCAAGCGGGAGAATGTAGCTGGAGCATTGGTTAGACCAAAGGACATGATGGTGTACTCGTACTGGCCATAACGAGTGACAAAAGCCGTCTAAGGAATGTCCCCATTTCTGATCTTGATTTGGTGGTAGTCTAACCTCAAATCCATCTTCGAAAAGATTGAGGATCCAGCGAGCTGATCATACAAATCGTTGATCCTGGGGAGCGGATACTTGTTCTTTATCGTGACCAAATTAACGGGACGATAATCTACAACCATCCGGTCCGTACCATCCTTCTTCTTGATGAAGAGAACGGGGCAAGCCCAGGGAGAAGAACTAGAACGGATGAAACCCTTTTGCAAGGACTCATCAAGCTGTTTCTTAAGCTCAGCTAGCTCTAAAGGTGCCATCTTGTAAGATCTCCTAGAAATTGGGGCGGTTCCGGGGATAAGATCTATGACAAACTCTACATCTCTGTCAGGTGGAACACCTGGCAGTTCTTCTGGAAAGACATCCGGAAAGTCACGGACTACCGGGATATCCTCAAGGTCTGGAAGAGGGCTGGCATTAAGAGAATAGAGTTGACGCTTTGCAACTCTGGCGGAGACAGTGACTATCTTGCCAGACGGGTGTGTAAGCTGAACAGACCTAGTGTAACAATCAATCTTGGCATAATGAGCTTTCATCCAGTCCATACCCAAGATGATGTTAATATCTGTAGACTTGAGGGCTATAAGTGATGCAAGGAATACACGTATGTCAACAAGGATTTCATTACCATGGCTTACACTAGAAGTTTTCCATTTGGATCCAGGAGTTTGAATGACTAGTGGAGAGGGCAAATCACAAAATTAAATGTTGTGCAAGTTAGCATAGCTTTCAGAAGTGAAGGAGTGAGATGCTCCAGTGTCGAACAGAACCAATGCTGGATGGCAGTTGACAAGGAGAGTACCAAGAACGACATCCGGATCATCATGAGCGTCTTTAGCTGAGACGTGATGCACATGTCCATGTTCAGTGGAAGCTGACTTGACACTGATCGTCTTGCGTGATGGCTTACCACGAAGAACAGACTCCTCGGGCTGGGGTGGAGCATAGTTGGCCTGAGAGCAGTCACGTGCATAGTGTCCTGGCTCTCCACATGTGAAGCAAGTCCCTGAAGTAGGACGTGGACCCACATTGACAAGTGGTCTACCAATAGGCATGGGTGTAGCATACTGCTGAACGAGGTGAGGTGCCACACAAGAAGGCCTCGGTGTATAACCGGGTGTAAGAGCGGAGTTCGGAACCCAAATTTGACGCTTCTGGGAACTAGAACCGGAGGAAGAACCCAAATCACGGGTGTGCTTACAAGACTCCTCGTAAGTGAGCTGAGCTATCTCTGCGTTAATGGCCTTGTTCACAAGAGCCTGGAATGTATTGCAATGATGCAAGTGGAGATCACGACGCAACCTGGGGTTGAGACCCTTCCGGAACCTAGCCTGCTTCTTGGCGTCCGTGGACGCTTCCTCTGCAGCATAGTAGGTGAGATTCTCAAACTCTCTACTGTAAGCATCAACAACCATCTTACCCTGGGTGAAACTACAGAACTCTTCTGTCTTGCGGTCAATGAGAGCCTGAGGAATGTGATGCTCGTGAAAAGCCTCAGTGAAATCTCTCCAGGTGGGTATCTGGCTAGCTGGAAGCATAGCCTCATAGTTCTGGCACCAAAGACTAGCAGGACCTTCCAGGTGATAAGCAGCATAGGTGACCTTGTCACCTTCAGCTACGTTCGCAGAACGCAGCTTGATAGTGATACTACGAAGCCAGTCATCAGCGTCGAGTGGCTCAATGGAATGATGGAAGATAGGTGGTTTCAGGCCAATGAAGTCATGAATGGACGCAGACTCTTTGTACTGATGGGCGGTGTTCTCCTCAATACGTGCTAACAAACAGTTAGACTCTCGCTTGTTCTTCTCCATCTCTAACATGAACTCTGCCAACGAAGACTGGTCGGGAGGATCCTCATCCCTACCATCTCCGTGGTTCCGGCTATGACCAACAAAACTTTGGTTAACTGACGACATCCTGAAGAACCAACCAAGGAAACAAGGATGGATTCAACATCACCATAAGGATGTAGAATATAGTACAAGGAAAAATACTATCTCTTGAGCTCCTAGGACAATTCCGGCAGCATAACGACAGTAAAATGCTCAAAATGAGACATTCTGCAAAAGATGGGGTAGCACCATACTCAACATCATCACTCAAGGTTCTGAGATATTACTAAACATGCTACACCGGAGGTACTTGAACTAGGATAAGACTCTGATCAACCAATCCTAAGAGACTACGGAGTAGTAACACGTGATCCTGGTAGACGGAAGAGAAAGCCTAGTTCCTTAACCCCATAGGAAATATAGGATGACTCAGATCAGAAGGCATGAGGTATAAGGAGTAAAAAGAGCCTTATGTTCCCTTCCACAATCAATTCCCCTACATAACTAAAGAATTTCTAGACTCAACTTCGACCAGGTTGGCTTGGAAATCCTACAGGCAGTCAGGCTCTGATACCAAAGCTGTCGGGACCCCGATTCTAAGTCACACCGATCTAGCATGTAACACCTCATATCACTTTACGGCCTCACACATGGTATTCCCACGGGTGTCGCCTTACCATGGCCCGGGACCGTTTGCGCCTTTTGGCTCACGTATATGATAGTGTCGCTAGCATCCATATGACAGAGAACTCGGGCCGACATGACTAGTCGTGAACCCAAAGTGGCACTAACTTACGGGGACAGGCATATATGAATCAACATCGAGCATGTCGGTCAGCAGCGTGCGAATCTGGGCTGTAGCACTGGGCTAACAGGACTCTGGTGAACCGGGCTGTAGCAGGCTAGGTAGGACTCTGGATGTCACCGCGTGACATTTCCCCAAAGGGACAGACACAGGAGCAAAGTGAATCACATGCTGGCCAGTCTAAGTGTTCCGGGGCAGTAGTGCTGGGCTAGCAGGACTCCGGTAAACCGGGCTGTAGCGGACTACCATGGCTCGGTGGAAGCACTAGACTACATTTCCCCATAAGAGAGGCTACCAAGGATAGACAACTAGGTTGTCAGATTCCACACATAGCAATACACGTTACACGTACGCATAACATGCAAGTATGTGCTGTACAACATGGCATCACAACATAACGCAAACTCATATAGATAAAGGCCCAGAAGAGCCACATAGCATTAAATACAAACAAGGGTCACATGACCCATCATTCAGAGCATACAAGCAACGGAAGCATTACATGTCTGAGTACAGACAACTACAAAAGAAAAAGGCTGAGAAGCCTGACTATCTACAAGTCCCTCCCAAGGGTACAAGATCGTAGCTGAGGTAACAAGCTAATCGTCGAAGTCCAAGCGGTACTACTAGTGAGACAGATGTCTCACCTACAAAACATAAATATAGCAAACATGAGTACAAAGGTACTCAGCAAGACTTACATCAGATCCTATCATACATGCATTAGTATCAAGAAGGCAATGTGGGGTTTAGTTGCAGCAAGCCAGCTTTGACTCAATGGCTATCCTGTTCTATGACTACGAGAAACTTCTTTGAGGTGAGGCAGCGCACACGAGTCCACTAGTCACCACATCAATACACTACTATGGATTCATCCCCATCTCTCTACGAGAAAGCCATCCATAGCACTCACACTTGTCTTGAGCATTTTAGAGTATCCACTTTAAGTTGTATATGTACCACGTAAGCATCCAAGAAGTCCATAACCGAGGACACGACTATTCGAATAGATCATGATAACCCTGCAGGGGTGTACTTCTTCACACACACCCTCGCCACTTACCGTGATGTACATGTCATGTACCTCGGCAACCTTCAAGTGGAAGCCTGGCGAGGGTGTCGGCCACGACCTGACTAACCCCACAAGTCTATCATCCAGGTTTATCACCTATTCAGCTTCCATTCGCAAGGAGATCCGGCCGGGGTGTCGCTCACAGCCCCAAACGATGTGAGCAGGGTTCGCAAGCCCACCATCTGGGTGCCACTTGGTACACCGTGCCACTGTGCCTAGTTTGTCCCAAGCCCACCTGGCCAGGTGCCACTTGGTAGACTACTAACACTACTTACAAACACCAGAAACTATTTGCAAATCCTGGGCAGAGATCAAGTTGGTTATTAAGTCGAGAGGGGCACTTAAGCATTCCAATGTGTGGTAGTAGCTAGTCATTGGACAACATACACGGAACCCAATGCTTAAGGACGGTTCCAATGAGACAACCCACCATGTACTCCTACATGGCCTCTCACCGCTACCTTTACCAAATCGTGTTCACACACTTAATTCTCAACATCAGAACATAGCAATGTACTCCAATTCATTCCCAATGAATCAGACCTGACACACTCTAAGCAATAGCAGGCAGTGCATGGTAGGAACACAACATGGCTCAATCAACTCCTACACATGCTAGTGGGTTTTAACTATTTACTGTGGCAATGACAGGTCATGCAGAGGAATGGGTTCAACTACCGTAGCATAAAGTAGTAGTTCAATCGTTGTTGTCCTAATGCAATAAATGAGAGCAGGAGCGAGAGAGTAGGATTGTATCGGAATGAACAAGGGGGTTTGCTTGGCTGGTAGATCAACAGAGGGGGCACTGCTCCACTCACAGGTACTCTGGATCGGTCTCCGGAGCAGGTCCTATCGAGAAGGAACGCTGTTGACAAATCAAAACACAATCATATGCAACAATATGATGCATGGACATGGCATGTAGATGTGATCTTGTTTGAGCTAATGCAGCTAGCATTCATTTGGATGAAGTCCATTTGAACCAAGAATTCAAATGCAACTCCAAGTTAAGTCTTTATGAATGCCATTAATATGTTTTCACCTATACAGAAAGTATAAGTTGGTTTATCATGCATGAAAATGGTACAGATGGATAGATTGCATTTTTCTGATAATTTTTCATATATAAATTATTTCAATCTGAGCTACGGTTGAATTTCTATGAATTTTTGAAGTTTATATCATTTTTTGGATTTTCCTGATTATTTAAAACCAGAAAATGAATAACTGCATCAGCACTGTGTCATGCCTGCGTCAGTAGGTCAGCGGGGTTGTCCAGGTCAAACCTGACCAGTGGGTCCCATTGGTCAGTGGCACAACTAATTAACCAAGTTAATTAGCCTGAAGTTAATTCTAACTAAACTGTTTGTGGGGTCGGGGCCCACTAGTCAGTGACTAACTAGCTAACTAACCTAGGTTAATTAGTGTTAAACTAATACTAACTAAAAGTGTCAGGGGGTGGCCCACGCGTCAGCGGGGTCAAACCCCTGGGGGAAGGTCAAACCCCTGGTCAGCGGGGTCAAACCCGCTGGCGACTCGACGCCGGCAAGGCCAGACGTGGCGGAGGGCCTCGGATTTGGTCCTCCGGTGACCAAATGGGCCGTGGAGACCATCTCCGAGGAGCTGGTGCTCGCGCGCATCTAGGGGAGCAGACGGGAGGCTGCGGGGGCGGCGGAGCTCGCCGAAGCGAAGCTCGGGGCGGCGGCCGGAGCATGACTACCGGTAGGAGCGGGCTGCGGGGCACGGGGAGGCCACCCGAGGGGCGCTGCGGCACCCTCGTGGCACCAGGAGCATGGCCAAGTGCTCGGGAGCGGCTGGCTCGGGCTCTGGCCACGGTGGCGCCATGGCCGACGGCGATGAGGTCTCGGGCGCGGCAGCTGAGCTAGCTAGGCGGGGCAAACAAGCACGAGGAGGAGGGGAAATGGAGGAGAGCTCACGGCGGTTCGGCAGGCGTGCTCAGCGGCTCGAGGGAGGCTCTGGAGTCGACGGAGCGGCACCGGCGATCTTGGGCGACCGGAGGTGAAGAAGACGGCGGTGATGGCTCCACGAGGCGTCCGGCGACGCGTGGCTTGACGGAGAGGACGAGGACGACGGCGCTGAGCATCTGGGCACGAAGCGAGGGCGAGGCCGTGACGGTGGGCGCGCAACGGCGAGCGGTGGCGACGGCGGCGCTCGGGCACGGTGGGAGAGAGAGATCCAGGGGAGGGGGAGGAACGAGAGAGAGTGAGAGAGGTGCGGGGCGACGCGTGGCGTCGTCCAGGCCGTCCAAGGCGACGAGGGCGTGAGGCAGACTGGCAGGAGGTGGCTGGGCGCGTGGCCATGCGCGCGGGGCACTTGCCCTTGTCCTCTTGGCACGAGGAAGGGACGACTGGCACTGGCCAGTCGGCTGGGCCGGCCTGTTGGGCCACTGGGCTGCCAGGCTGCAGGTAAGCACAGGTAAGCATTTTTCCATTTTTGTTTTCTTTTCTATTTTCTGACATTTGTTTCTGATTTAGTAAAATACTAAACCAATTTATTTCCTTATGCCAATTTTTGTTGGAGCTAATGGTATTATTCCAGAGCTCCTCAGCAAAATTCAGAATTTTTGGACATATATAAAATATATCACATATATATATATATATCCAAGGCAAATATTTATTGCATTAATTCCAAATGGCCAAAATAAATATTTATGAGCTCCTGAAAATATTTGTTTGAATTTTACCTCTGACCAATATTTTCAGAGAGCAACATGAACATTTTATTGGACCTTTTTGGAGCAAGTTTTATCTGGGTCATTTCCAGAAATGATTCTGCGGGTTTCACAAATCCCCATTTCAAATTTAAATGAAATTTAAACATGATGCTCACAAGAAGGCTAGCCTAGGTCATACCAGAACTAGGGATGTGACATCAGGCCAGTGGAAAAGGGTGCCTGAAACAAGGAAAAGAAGTAAAAGTATGTGTGTCCGGGATCGGCCTGGCCGAATTGTAGACCCCGGGTTATCTGGTGCCTCCGTCGATGTCCATGGAATTTTGAGTGCGTAATTGTGTACGCGTGGTATGAATGCCACTACCTCATTGGGGCTAGGATGGAGGCCGAATTGCTAATCGAGCGCTTGACGAGCCGCGCTGTCCTATTGCACTGTAGTCCGGACCCTCTTGATGGTGTCTAGGGGCTCGGCAGCTGGATTATGATGCTGCTTGAGAAGGCCGCTCTATGCTTTTGCTGCTAGGGCGGCGGTTTGCTCCTCTGTTCCGAGGGAGCGTTCCGTATTGCCATTGACTGTTATGACGCCGCGTGGACCGGGCGTCTTGAGCTTGAGATAAGCATAGTGTGGCACTGCGTTAAATCTAGCAAACGCGGTTCGTCCGAGAAGTGCGTGGTAGCCGTTGCGGAAGGGGACGATATCGAAGATTAACTCTTCGCTTTGGAAGTTGTTCGGAGAACCGAAGACCACCTCCAGCGTGATTGAGCCCGTACAACGGGCCTCTACACCTGGTATGACTCCTTTAAAGGTAGTCTTTGTTGGTTTGATTCGTGAGGGATTGATGCCCATCTTCCGTACTGTATCTTGGTACAACAGGTTGAGGCTGCTTCCGCCATCCATCAGGACTCGTGTTAGGTGGAATCCGTCGATGATTGGGTCCAGGACCAGTGCGGCCGAACCGCCGTGGCGGATACTAGTCGGATGATCTCATCGATCGAAGGTGATCGAAAATGAAGACCACGGATTGAACTTTGGGGCGACTGGCTCTACCGCGTAGACGTCCCTGAGTGCTCGTTTGGGCTCCTTTCTGGGGATGTGCGTGGCGTATATCATGTTCACCGTTTTGACTTGGGGGGGGGATTTCTTCTGTCCCCCGGTGTTCGGCTGCCGGGGCTCTTCATCCTCATCCTCACTTTGTGATCCCTTTTCTTTGTTTTCGACGTTTAACTTGCCAGCCTGCTTGAAGACCCAACAATCCCTGTTGGTATGATTGGCTTGCTTATCCGGGGTGCCATGAATTTGGCACGGGCGGTTGAGTATGCGGTCCAGGCTGGAAGATCCTTCGTTGTTTCTTTTGTAGGGTTTCTTCCGTTGGTCGGACATGGAGCCACTGAATCCGGCGTTGACTGCGGTGCCTTCGGTGTTGTCGCCATTGCTTTTGCGTTTGTGTCTATTGCGAGGGAGCTTGCCGGTGCTGTTCTTGGCCTTGCTCCTTGTCGGCATCGTCGTCCATATCGTTGATGTCTTCGGAGCCATAGTCAAGCACGTCGGTTAAGTCATCAACGGTGGCTATGAAGTGGGTGGCGGGTGGGAAGCAAAATTCCTCAACATCCGTCTCTAGCTCAAACTGGACATAGCTCGGCTGTGAGTCCTTCTCCAAAGACAAATTCTTTAAAGATTTTAGCACGTCACCCAAAGGCGGGTGCTGGAAAATGTCAGTGGCGTTGAACTCGAAGATTGATAACCAATCTAGCTCGGTGTCCGCGGGCGTACACAGTCCAGAACTTATAGCCGGAGACGAGTCCGAAGTTCCGTTAAAGTGAATATTGCAGGGCGTCGAGTCCGTGTGCGGCTCCAACGCCGCGGACTCTGAGGCCTCGGATGGCTCGATCTGCTTCGGCTCTAAGGTCGTTGCAGCCGCAGGAACCATCTCCTGGGTGTGATCCGATAACAGATTTAAGTCACGTTCATCGGGATGAGGGGGGCGATCGCCGCGGGCTCAAATCCCTCGAAGATCAGGTTTCCATGGATATCCGTGACGTAGTTCAAGCTACCGAATCCGACCTGATGGCCAGGGGCGTAGCTGTCGATCTACTCCAGATGGCCAAGCGAGTTGGCCTGCAGTATGAAGCCGCCGAATACGAAGATCTATCCGGGGAGGAAGGTTCTTCCTTGGACAGCGTCATTATTGACAATTGAAGGGGCCATCGAACCTTTTGTCGACGGCACAGTGGAGCTCTCAATGAAAGCACCAATGTCGGTGTCAAAACCGGCGGATCTCCGGTAGGGGGTCCCGAACTGTGCGTCTAGGATCGATGGTAACAGGAGACGGGGGACACGATGTTTACCTAGGTTCGGGCCCTCTCTATGGAGGTAAAATCCTACGTCCTGCTTGATTGATATTGATGAATATGAGTGTTACAAGAGTTGATCTACCACGAGATCGTAATGGCTAAATCCTAGAAGTCTAGCCTATGTGGGTATGGTAATGAGTATATGTGGTGTCCTTTCTGGACTATCCCCTTCGGTTTATATAGACACCGAGGGGATCTAGGGTTTACATGGAGTCGGTTACATGAGAAGGAATCTTCGGTCGCCAAGCTTGCCTTCCACGCTAAGTAGAGTCCAATACGGACACGATGCAGTCTTCGGCCTTCATGTCTTCACAGCCCATCAGTCCGGCCCGTGGATAACAGGCCGAACGCCCGAGGACCCCTTAGTCCAGGACTCCCTCAGAGACTGACTAGGAGAACATGACGAATAAGGAGTTTCATGATAAATTTCAGCAAATGATGACTGAACAGGTGCAAGATGTGCTGAACAATTTTGATGAGGCCATGGATAAGGTAACTGGCTTTGAGAAGACGTTTGAAACAAAGCTCGATAACAAATTTAATGAACTGCTTGCGCTTCTTCCACAACCACCACCGGCTGCACCTGCCGCACCTCTGCAGCAACAACAATAACAACAACGACTACCTCCACGTCGCAAAACAACCCTCCGCCGAGCGAGCCGTGTCCCTCTTGAGCCTGGCCAGACTGTTGGTGCTGCTGTTGATAGTTTTGTGGCTCCTGTCGCTGATGCGGAGGAGGATTATTATGTGGGATATTATGAGGATGAGGTTGATCAAAATCAAAACTACGTGCAATCGCCATCACCACAACCACCAGGTCGTCCACATGCAAATAATGGCAATGGTAGGGTTCCCCTCAGATACGAGATCATGACCATCTCCCTAAACAGAAATTGAATATTCCACCATTTGAGGGTAGATACGTTCCTGATATATATCTTACTTGGGAGTTAGAAACTGAACAACATTTTACATGTTTACAATATCCCGAGGAGAGACGTGTTCCTGCTGCTGTTTGTGCTTTCACTAGTTTTGCATGTGTTTGGTGGTCTGAACATTGTAGATTATATCCTATTCCAGCTACTTGGTCTGCTTTGAAAAATGCTATGTGTACTCGCTGGGTTCCACCATATTATTAACATGAATTGCTTCAAAAATTGCAGCGTTTGAGACAAGGAAAAAATTCTGTAGAAGAATATTATCAGGAATTACAAACTGGTATGATTAGATGTGGTATTGTTGAGGATAATGAAGCTATGCTTGCATGTTTTATGGGTGGATTAAATAAAGAGATTCAGACCATTCTAGAGTATAAGGAATATAATAATATCACTTGTTTATTCCATCTTGCTTGCAAAGCTAAACGTGAAGTGCAGGATCGATTGGCATTGGCGCAAACTAACTTTTCTGTAGGTCGACCTTCATCATGGACACCGCGTGCATCCTCTACTTGCACACGTTATGCTGCATCGAGGCCTCCGTCAGCTGCCACCACCAACCATGATACAAGAAAGCAGACACAACGACCACTATCTGCCAAGAGCACACCTTCTGGGCCTGCACAGAGCTCTTCTTCATCCATGGCATCAACAGGGAAAACACATGATATTATTTGTCATCATTGCAAGGGTGGAGGTCATTATGCGAGACAATGCCCATCTAAACGTGTGATGATTGTTACTGAGGATTGTGGGTATGAGTCCGTTAGTGACTATGATGAGGAGACTTTGGTTCCAATTACAAGTGAAGAACACGGTGGGGATGATTCTTATCATGAGACGCAATACATGGTCATTGAAGATGCTGACAGATATGAATGTTTAGTTTCTCAACGTGTTTTGAGTGTGCAGGTTACACAAGCTGAGCAAAATGAGAGGCACAATATGTTCCATACAAAGGGAGTTGTGAAGGAACGTTCTGTTCGCGTCATCATAGATGGAGAGAGCTGCAACAACTTGGCTAGCATGGAGATGGTGGAGAAGCTATCTCTCACCACAAGACCACATCCACATCCTTACTACATCCAATGGTTCAACAACAGCGACAAGGTTAAGGTAACACGTACTGTTCATGTGCATTTTAGTATCTCTACATATGCTGATTATGTTGATTGTGATGTCGTACCTATGCAAGCATATTCCTTATTACTTGGTAGACCATGGCAATTTGATAAAAATTCTGTACACCATGGTAGAAATAATCAGTATACTCTTGTTTATAAGGACAAAAATATTACTTTTTTACCTAATATTAAATGATGGAAATTTTCATAGTTCTCCATACGTCATGAGTTGCAGAAAAAAATAGAGGAGAAGAGGGGCACGCATACAGACTCGATGCTAAGAATCCAACCTGCACACGCCTCGGTTCATTTTTCTCTTCTATATCTTCGTACACCTCCCCCTCTCCAACTTCTCTTTGTTAAGCACATGGGCCAGCCCAGCAAAAGCCGAACATCCCATCTCTCTCTGAACTCACCCACCCTAAATTTTCTATAAAAAAAATCTAGGGTTAACACTGTACGTCGCCAGCCCTAGCCCATACCTTGCCTCCCCGGCCGCCGCACACCATCCTCTGCCGGACCTCTCCGCCTCCGTTTCTTTTCTGTGTGATCCAGTCCGCATCAGGGGGTAGTTGGCGGGGAAAATCCCGGCGCTGGTAAGGAGGGCGAGCGTGGGCTGTGGTGGCCCATTGGCACCCATGCGGCAAGGAAGATCGAGAGGATACCCGCGCACGTCCCCACGTCCTTGAAGGTGGCGACTACATCGATGGCGGCCTTTGCTTAGGCGTAGAGCCGCCGTCGGCCACTGATAGTTCACTGCCCGCCCCCACCCAGTCCTTCTCCTCATTCCCTCGAAGCTCCTCTCCTCTCATGCGCGCTACACATCAATACTAAGGTATGCTCCTCGGCCAACTGCAGCGAATCAGGTTATTCCCCCAGAATTCCTGATCTCTGCTGACCAATTATCTGATTTCTATCCACCGCAGGACCACATGAACAAGCAGGTTGATGTCCAAGCATGGTTGCTACTAGAAGAGTAAGCTTCAGACAACGTCCCAGCTATGCAAAATCCACCATCTCATCCCCCAGAATTCCTGATCGCTGCTGACCACTTATCTGATTTCTATCCACCGCAGGACCACATGAACAAGCAGGTTGATGTCCAAGCATGGTTGCTACTAGAAGAGTAAGCTTCAGACAACGTCCCAGCTATGCAAAATCCACCATCTCATCCCCCAGAATTCCTGATCGCTGCTGACCACTTATCTGATTTCTATCCACCGCAGGACCACATGAACAAGCAGGTTGATGTCCAAGCATGGTTGCTACTAGAAGAGTAAGCTTCAGACAACGTCCCAGCTATGCAAAAATCCACCATCTCATCTCATGCATGCATAACCAGGCCAATGGTAATTTGTCTACTACTCTTCCTATAAGTACAATATACAATTTCTTTCACGGCTTCATTTTACGATTTCGTACTTCAGGTTTTTTGGATAGTTCCCACGCCGCTGCGCATGCAGGTCACCGCTTGCCCAGCCCTCTGTCCAGAATACCATCACCAACTCACTCAGAGCCCACGACCGCCACAAAATCGTCATGCCACCGCGCATGCAGGTCAACGCCTCACACCTGAGCGTTGCCACCCTGTCTCGCACACGCAGGGATTAGACTTCTGATGACATATCACAACTTCAAGGTAAATCATTAAAAATTCTAAACACCATTTAATTGAAGTTCAAGTCGAGAGCTAATAAGTGTAGGCAATACCCTTGTTCTAATAGATTACTAATGAACTGTCATGCTTATTCATATAACATTTTATGCTCGAGAATTAATAACCTGCAGACATATTGCTAATTAGTTAGCAATTTTTGGTCAAGAACTAATAACCTGTAGACAATTTTCTTATTTTGTTAAATGAGCGCTACGGGAGAATATCTCCTTGGAAGGAGGTAATATAAACCTTGAGACAGTCATCTTCCTCTATTAAGGTAACTCTATGAGAGAACATCTTCTAGGATGGAGGCAAAACTGATGTTAACGGCAATAACAAAGTCATAATTGGGTCTCCAACACCTACTCGTGGCAGATTGGTAGCATCTGCAAAATCAGTTACTTCTTCGTCATGTGCCTCCCCTGCAAGGTATCCATGCAGTCCGTCACTTGCTTGATTGATGTCGCCAGTTTAGATCCCAATATTGTTGATGTAGTTCTCATATATATGTAGGTTTGTTCCATCATCTTAGATTGTTGTTGTGTGTACACATGCATCTTTTATTTTCATGTTAGCTTCGATTGTCTTGGATGCAACCGTCTAAATATGCATGAATATTGCTTGGTATATACACTTCTTCTGTTCTTTTGCACTTACGAGTAATATGGGATCTTGGTGTGAAATGTTATGCTTGTTAATTACCTGAATATTTGATGTAAAATGTGATTGACCATGCCGGTGTCAGAGTTCAATTGTCTGGGTGTGCATACTGGTCCATGAACTATAGTTGGTTGTAACATTTGTTGACATGGCAAGGTTGTAAACTTATCTGCAATTTTATGTCTTTATTTGTTTGATGACACGATTGTATTTTGGTATCTGCTTCTTGCTGCCTCCCAGTATTAACTATGGTTCTGTATGTACTCCAGATCCATAGTGCCACTTTAAATATCAACAAATTTCTTCAGGCATTGCAGATTTTAACGTTATAAATATATTTATTCTCATCCTAAAGGATTTTTTGTTGTCTTCTCGATAGATTATCTAATAGGATACACTTGAAACAAATCTGCAAGTTATGGAAGTTCCAACATTAGAACTGGGAAGAAAGGTCATGCCAATATCTTCACTGCCAAGAAACTTGGCCATATTTTTTCATCTTCAAACAAATGTGGATTATATGGCTTCGGCCAAAATGGAGTTCTAGATGACTAATGCTTATTTCAACTCCATATACGTGTAATTATACTAAGAGCAGTGCTAGGCATACAATGAACTCTTGTACGATGTTGTACGACACTGCTCAGTCACCCTCCGATCAAATCTATGCATCAACGGCAATCATGGGATCGCTGCGCCGGACGTGAATCATATATTTAAAGTCGTATGCAGAGCAATTTCGTTATACTAACTCTTTTGTATGTTATATGTTATTACTTTTTGGTCCCATGGAAAGAACCTACATACATGACATGATTTTGGTAATACGTATTAAATCTGTCTTGAAGAAAACCATCATAGTTTACAATGTTTTTTGTTCTCTAGAATACAATACATTCTGCTAAAAAAGGGAGGATAAAATAATTATTCTAGTATGATTGAAGGAAATGGATAATGAAAATAAATGGCTCAAAAGCTATACTCGAACTTGGTTTGTCATGTGACTGGTCTATCGATTTCCATGACATTATTTTCCTATTTTGTGGTGGCAAATATAATGCACATATGATCCTTTAGTAATGCGGGGGGTTGGATGCCATGAGAAGCCATATACGAGGCATTGTCACCCCCAGAAAATTAAATTGTGTGTTTCGATGGTAGTGGAGGGAGGGATTGCGAGCCATATACACTATTGACAGAAGTGGGGAGGTTTAATTGGGAAGACCGAGAAATGAATATGATGGGTGAAGAAGAAAAAGAGGAAGAGAATAAGACACGGTTGATTCCAACAACACAATAGCCAAGCCATGCCTAAATACTAATTTTTTTTGTCACTTGATTCTAAAATAAGCATCAACAACCCATATGGTGAGGAAGAAGTTTTAGGTCTTGATGGAAAAGTTACCACAAATGATGATAGTATGTATCACTATCCGGTACCCTAAAACAAAACAAAAAATTGTGATGGGAGCTTCAAACCCTGAAACAAAAAGTTCACCATCGCGGACCCTTCCTGCCCAAACCACAGCACTAGTCGACACTCTCCACTGGACGACGCCGCCACCAGCCTTGCAGCCACTCCATCTGCCAACCGAGCCCCGCAGCCACACCGAGGTCCGTTTCCGCAGGCCGAGACGTCCGCTGCTGTAACACCCCGGATGTAACTTTCCCAATTTGTACTCCAACTCTTGCCGTTTCCGGTGTTAAGTTATATTTATTTTCTCGGGTTCGGGTCTTTGTCTCCGTGTGTTGTTATCGTTGTCACGCATCTCATATCATGTCATCATGTGCATTGCATTTGCATACGTGTTTGTCTCATGCATTCGAGCATTTTCCCCGTTGTCCGTTTTGCATTCCGGCGCTTCGTTTTCCTCCGGTGGTCATTTCCAGCTTTCTTTCGTGTGTGGGGATTAAACATTTCCGGATTGGACCGAGACTTGCCAAGCGGCCTTGGTTTACTACCGGTAGACCGCCTATCAAGTTTCGTATCATTTGGACTTCGTTTGATACTCCAACGGTTAACCGAGGGACCGAAAAGGCCTCGTGTGTGTTGAAGCCCAACACCCCTCCAATTTGGCCCAAAACCCACCTAACTCTGCTCCATCATCTAGAGCGTTCGGTCACGATCGCGTGGCCGAAAACCGCACCTCATTTGGACTCTCCTAGCTCCCTCTATGCCTATTTAAACACCCCCCCCCCCAAAATTCGGATCTCCTTCCTCCCCGAAACCCTAGATTTCTCCTCCGCCGCCGGACACGTCCGGACGGACCGGACGTGTCCGCTCCGCCGCCCGCAGCCACTCCGGAGCCGCCACGTGGCACCCGCCACCTCGCCGCCGCGGGCCGGGGAGCCCGGAGCCGGCCCCCGCGGCCCGATCCGCCCGTGCCGCCTTCGATCCGCCCGTGCCGCCACCTCCCTCGCCACCGACGCCCCGCCGCCGCGCCGCCGCCGTTGGCCATCGCCGCCCCGGGCCCGCGCCCCTCGCCGGCGCCCGCTCGCCCGCGCCGCCCGAGGCCCCGCCGGCCGCCGCCGCCACCTCCGCCGCCAGATCCGGCTGGGAGTGGCCGGATCCACCTCTCCCGCGCCTCCCCGCCGCTTCTTCGAGCTCACCGGAGCCGCCGCCGCCTCGCCGGAGTTCTCGGTTCGCGTGCGTGAACAGTAACCCTAGATCTCGGAGGTTGAATTTTCTCTAAGTCCCTGATATTTTCAGTCCAAGTGCTCATGTTCGTGGCTCCGTAACTTTGCATCCGTACCTCTGATTCAGGCATATAGCATATCAAAATGTTCATCTCAGAGAGTACATCATTTCATTCCATTGCATCATTTTCATTTGAGTTCATATTGATGCCCGAAATGCTGTTAGAAGAGGGCTACTTGAGATTATTGTCAGATCTGCTACTCCATTTAGGTTTTTGTCATTTTTTCCATGATTAATGTGTGCATGATATGCCCTGATGCTCTACATGTGTTTTGTTAAGGATTTTGTCATCTTTCCAGAGGTGCAACCCATGTATTTTTGTGATGTGTGTGGTGACTTGTGCAAGCTTGCAAAGTGGTGCACTTGCTAATTCTGTTTTCAGGGACTTAGTAATTTCACCAAGTCCTGGAGCTGTTTATCTTATGATGCCATATGTTCTTGTTGTTTCCTAGTGATCCGTGCCTCTTTTGAGGATGATCGGTAAGGATGTTTTGTTAATCTTGTAGTGCTATATCCATCCATGTCTTTGTTTGAAATTATGGAGCACCCTAGCTTGAGTCAATTGAGCTCTACTTTTGCTACTTTGTGAATCTGGGCAGATTGTCAACTTGTTTGCAATTTTGCCGATGATGTTATAGTTGATTCGTGCATGCTATGCTATTGTTCTTGCCATGTATAGATTGCATTTTGTGCCTTCTTGATAGATGTATGCTAGTCTTGCAATGAATTGCACCGTAGTGAGTGCATCGAGCTTGTAAACATGCCTACTTGAGCTATATTTCAGCATGTGTCAGTTTTTCACTAAGTCTGAAAACTGATTATGTTTTTGCTATGTTGACATGCTTGCAATTGTATTTTCTGGTCCTTTTTGGCTCAAGGTCACTAAGGGACTTTTGTTAAGCTCTTTGAGTAGCTCCATTCCATGCTTTACTTTGCCATGTTCAGATCCTGTAACATGTAGTTTTGTTGCTCTGAAGAGGGCTACCTGATCTGAAATTCCAGACAAGTGTTAATTTCACTATGTCTGAGATCTGTTTGTCATATGCATTTTTGCCATGCTTGTTTGAACCTGTTAATGGGTGAATTGGCTGTAGCTCAGTGCTAGACTTTTGTTAAGCATCTTGAATGCATCCCTGCCATGCATTTTGTTGTCATGTTTGGTTGCTGTAGCATGTTCATCTCATTGCATTTAGTTGACTACTTGCTGTAAATCGCAGACTGGTGTCATTTTTTAATCGCTTGCCATTTCCATACCGTAACTCCGATTCCGGCGTTCTTTATATCGTTTTCAAGCGATTTCATCTCATCTTTCCAGTGGCACACTTGGTTTTCCAGGTTGAGGCCAGGTTCATGCATTTCCTGTCATATCTTGCATTTTGCATCCCGCATCGCATCCCGCATAGCATATCATCATCGCATCGTCTTGTTTGGGTTCTTGCACGTGGTTGATTGTATCCTTGTTTCTTGTTTGTTTTGTTTGGGTAGAGCCGGGAGACGAGTTCGCTAACGAGGAGCCCGTTGAGTTTGCTTTCGAGGATCCAGTCAACTCTGACAACTGTGCAGGCAAGATGATCATACCCTCGAAATCACTACTATCTTTGCTATGCTAGTTTGCTCGCTCTTCTGCTATGCCATTGCTACGATGCCTACCACTTGCTTTCAAGCCTCCCAAATTGCCATGTCAAACCTCTAACCCACCATTGTCCCAGCAAACTGTTGATTGGCTATGTTACCGCTTTGCTCAACCCCTCTTATAGCGTTGCTAGTTGCAGGTGAAGATTGAAGGCCGTTCCTTATTGGAATATTTATTTTCTTGTTGGGATATCATTATATTATCTTGTTATCTTAATGCACCTATATACTTGGTAAAGGGTGGAAGGCTTGGCCTCTCGCCTAGTGTTTTGTTCCACTCTTGCCGCCCTAGTTTCCGTCATATCGGTGTTATGTTCCCGGATTTTGCGTTCCTTATGCGGTTGGGTTATAATGGGAACCCCTTGATAGTTCGCCTTAATTAAAGCTTTTCCAGCAATGCCCAACCTTGGTTTTACCATTCGCCACCTAGCCATTTTTCCCTTGGGTTACCGGAGCCCAAGGGTCATCTTATTTTAACCCCCCTCGGGCCAGTGCTCCCTCTGAGTGTTGGTCCGAACTGAGCTGCCTGCGGGGCCACCTCGGGGACACTTGAGGGTTGGTTTTACTCATAGCTAGTCTCATCTGAGTGTGCCCTGAGAAAGAGATATGTGCAGCTCCTATCGGGATTTGTCGGCACATTCGGGCGGTGTTGCTGGTCTTGTTTTAACCTGTCGAAGTGTCTTGAGTAACTGAGATACCGAGTCTGATCGGAACATCTTGGGAGGAGGTCTATTCCTTCGTTGACCGTGAGAGCTTGTCATGGGCTAAGTTGGGACTCCCCTGCAGGGATTGAACTTTCGAAAGCCGTGCCCGCGGTTATGGGCAGATGGGAATTTGTTAATGTCCGGTTGTAGATAACTTGAACCTTAACTTAATTAAAATAATCAACCGAGTGTGTTACCGTGATGGCTTCTTCTCGGCGGAGTCCGGGAAGTGGACACGGTGTTGGAGTAATGTTTGCGCAGGTTGCTCTCTAGTTTCTCGCTCGCACTTTGCCTCCTCTTCTCGCTCTCTTTTGCGAATAAGTTAGCCACCATACTTGCTAGTCGCTTGCTGCAGCTCCACTCATATTTTACCTTGCCTTATCTATAAGCTTAAATAGTCTTGATCGCGAGGGTGCGAGATTGCTGAGTCCCTGTGGCTCACAGATTACTATTACACCAGATGCAGGGCCTGATGATTCCTCTCCAGGAGACGCATATGAGCTCAAGTGGGAGTTTGACAAAGACTCTCAACGTTACTATGTTTCCTTTCCCGATGATCAGTAGTGGTGCCCAGTTGGGGGTGAACGGGACCGTGTCGCATGTTGGGTTCTCTTTTATTTTGGCGCCGTAGTCGGGCCATGAGTGTTTGGATGATGTAATGTTATTTATGTACTTGATTGACATGGCGAGTGTAAGCCAACTATGTTATCTCCCCTTTCATTATTATATTACATGGGATGTTGTGAAGATTGCCTAACTTGCGACATATGCCTTCAATGCGATTATGCCTCTAAGTCGTGCCTCGACACGTGGGAGATATAGTCGCATCGAGGGTGTTACAGCTGCGGTCTGTTTCTGCAATCAATGCAGTCTTTGATTTTGATCAGTTTCAACCATTTTCCCGCCCCTCAACCATCTGAAATGGTTGACCTCCGAGGTTGATTAGCACCTGTGGCACCTCCAATCAACCGGCACGACCACCACCGAGCCACGGAGTCGATCGGAGTTCCCGGCTCTCGAGCAACACAGAGCTGCTAGAGTTGGCCACACCCATGGCTCCCCACTGAGCCATGGTCCTATTTCGTTGCACATTAGATTTCTAAGATTCCACACTTGTATCGTATTAGGTTGTTTTTAATCCTTGAATAGACCAGAGTATACAACAAGTTTCTTTTTCATTGCAACGCACGGGCATATTTTCTAGTTGCTTCCTATGACTCCTGATTCCATTTTGAAAGATGATATTAATAGAGCTAATAAAGCAAAACAGGAGAAATAAGAGTGCAAATCAGATTGCGGCAAAAGAATTTGACCAACAAATGAAGCCTAATAATAAACCATCTAGTGTTGCTTCTGAAATTAAATTGAAAAGTGCATGTTTACTTGCCACCAAATCTAATATTGATGATCTAGATTTCAGCAAATCTGTTTGCTATGCTTTTGTGTGCAAAGAGGCGTTATTTTCTTTCGAGGATGTACCTTCGTCTTTGCCTCCTGCTGTCACTAACATTTTACAGGAGTTCGCTGACGTCTTTCCACAAGACGTGCCACTGGGATTACCACCTATTCGAGGGATTGAGCATCAAATTGACTTAATTCCCGGTGCATCGCTACACAACCGTGCACCATACCGTACCAATCCAGAGGAGACGAAGGAGATTATGCGTCAAGTACAGGAGCTGCTCGACAAAGGTTATATACGCGAATCTCTTAGTCCTTGTGCTGTTCCTATTATACTAGTGCCTAAAAAGGATGGTATGTCGCGTATGTGTGTTGATTGTAGAGGCATTAATAATATTACTATTTGTTATCATCATCCTATTCCTAGGCTAGATTATATGCTTGATGAATTGAGTGGCTCTATAATATTCTCCAAAGTTGATTTGCGTAGTGGATACCATCAAATTCGTATGAAATTGGGAGATGAATGGAAAACAACATTTAAAACTAAGCTTGGTTTATATGAGTGGTTAGTCATGCCTTTTGGGTTAACTAATGCACCCAGTACTTTCATGAGACTAATGAATGAAGTTTTACGTGCTTTCATTGGACGATTTGTGGTAGTCTATTTTGATGATATACTGATTTATAGCAAATCTTTGAAAGAACATTTGGAACATTTACGTGCTATTTTTATTGCTCTACATGATGCACGTTTGTTTGGTAACCTTGGTAAGTGCAACTTTTGCACCGACCGAGTATCTTTTCTAGGCTATGTTGTTACTCCACAGGGAATTGAAGTTGATAATGCCAAGATTGAAGCTATTAAGAGTTGGCCGCAGCCCAAAACGGTCACACAAGTGAGGAGTTTTCTTGGCCTCGCTGGATTCTATAGGCGTTTTGTGAGAGATTTCAGCACCATTGCTGTACCTCTCAATGAGCTTACAAAGAAGGATGTACCTTTTGTTTGGGGTACCGCACAGGAATAAGCCTTCATGGTATTGAAATATAAGTTAACACATGCTCCTTTACTCCAACTTCCTGATTTTAATAAGACCTTTGAGCTTGAATGTGATGCTAGTGGAATTGGATTAGGAGGTGTGTTATTACAAGATGGCAAACCCGTTGCATACTTTTCTGAAAAATTGAGTGGGCCCAGTCTGAATTATTCTACTTATGATAAAGAATTATATGTTCTTGTTCAGACTTCAGAAACATGGCAACATTATTTATGGCCCAAAGAATTTGTTATACATTCTGATCATGAATCATTGAAACATATTAAAAGTCAAGCTGAATTGAATCGTAGACATGCTAAATGGGTTGAATTCATTGAGACTTTCCCTTATGTCATTAAACACAAGAAGGGTAAAGAAAATGTTATTGCTGATGCATTGTCTCGTCGCTATATTGTGCTTTCACAACTTGACTTCAAAATATTTGGGTTGGAAACCATCAAAGATCAATATGTGCATGATGCTGATTTTAAAGATGTAATGCAGAATTATAAAGAAGTAAGGACATGGAACAAGTTTGTTGGTAATGATGGATTTGTGTTCCGTGCTAACAAGCTATGCATTCCAGCTAGCCCCGTTCGTCTTTTGTTGTTGTAGGAGGCGCATGGAGGAGGATTAATGGGACACTTTGGCGTGAAGAAGACGGAGGACGTACTTGCTACACATTTCTTTTGGCCAAAGATGAGACGAGATGTTGAGCGTTTTGTTGCTCGCTGCACTACATGTCAAAAAGCTAAGTCACGACTCAATCCTTATGGTTTATATATGCCTTTGCCTGTACCTAGTGTTCCTTGGGAGGATATATCTATGGACTTTGTTTTAGGTTTACCTCGAACAAAGAAGGGGAGGGATAGCATATTTGTTGTCGTGGATAGATTCTCGAAAATGGCACACTTTATACCATGTCATAAAAGCGATGATGCTGTTAATGTTGCTGATTTGTTTTTTCGTGAAATTATTCACTTGCATGGTGTGCCAAATACTATTGTTTCAGATCATGATACTTAATTTCTTAGCCACTTTTGGAGATGTTTATGGGCTAAGTTGGGGACTAAACTGCTTTCTAGTACTACTTGTCACCCCAAACTGATGGACAAACTGAAGTAGTCAATAAAACATTGTCTACTATGCTTAGGGCTATTTTGAAGAATAATAAGAAAATGCGGGAAGAATGCTTGCCTCATATTGAATTTTCTTATAATCGTTCATTGCATCCTACTACTAAGATGCGCCCTTTTGAAATTGTGTATGGTTTCCTACCTCGTGCACCTATTGATTTGTTGCCTCTTCCATCTTCGGAGAAGGTTAATTTTGATGCTAAAGAACGTGCTGAATTGATTTAAAAAATGCATGAGTTAACTAAGGAAAACATTGAGCGTATGAATGCTAAATATAAACTTGCTGGAGATAAGGGTAGAAAACATGTTGTGTTTGCACCTGGAGATCTTGTTTGGTTACATTTGCGTAAGGATAGATTTCCTAATTTGCGTAAATCAAAGCTAATTCCACGTGCTGATGGTCCTTTTAAGGTGTTAGAGAAAATAATTGATAATGCACATAAACTTGAGCTGCCCGCAGATTTTGGGGTTAGTCCCACTTTTAACATTGCAGATTTGAAGCCTTATTTGGGTGAGGAAGATGAGCTTCCATCGAGGACGACTTCATTTCAAGAAGGGGATGATGATGAGGACATCAATACCATTGTTACACCCACAACCCCTGCTGCTATACATATTGGACCAATTACTAGAGCTCACGCACGCTAATTAAATTACGAGGTACTTTCGTTTCTTGGTAACGATTCTAATGTTCATGCGAATATGATGCTGCCTAAATTGGATACATTTGTTTTGCTTACAAATGATGGGCCTAGCTTGGACAAGAAAGATGAACCTTGGAGCAAGTTCAAGCATGGAGATGATGGCGTGCGCAAGGGGAACAAGAACGGAGTTACAAGTGATGATTCCAGGACTTTGAAGCCACCATAATGAGTGCATGAAGTCTTGGATGAAATATACAAGATGCCACTTCATAAATTTTGTCCAGAGGCTATTCTAGGTGCTGCGTCACCTTATTTTTGGGCTAGGCCCATGTAATTTTGAAATACTTGATTATAGGCTATTTTTAGAGTCCATACGTGTGGGGAAACAAGAGTTAGGGTTGGTTTCGGACCCCTCCTCCAAGGGCCACGAAATTCTCCCCCTCTCCTCCATATATACAACCCTTAGGGCATCGTTTAGACTTTGGGTTTTGTTTAGATTATAAGTTCGCCATAGCTGTAACTTCGCGTACTTCGTTTGTGTTCAACGACCAGACAAAGGAGTCACAGAACCCCACCTTGATCAATAAAGCTTTCCTCTTATATTCGCATTATCCAGATTGCAATCTTAGTTTCTTGCTTGTTCTTCGTTTGCCTGCAGGAAACATACCTTCGTGGTCAGTTTGGTCATGTTCTGGCGTGGTCAATAACCTCTTGGAGTTAGTTTAGCGATTGCTAAGGCGCGACGACCTCGCACGTTCGTAGTCGGATCATCAAAGTCGACTTCCTCCAAAACGATAGCCACCATCTCATCGAAAGACGAGACACCTTTGCCTCTATCAGGGGGGCTTACAGAGGGTGCATGGGCGAGGAGGCAGGCCCAAAGACGGCCGAGGTTGGGAGGGGAGGAAGCAGAGGAGGGAGGCGTGGCACGTCGGGGTCGGGGGCGAGCGCCTGGACGGGGGCGAATGCCGGGGTCAGATTCGGGGTCGGGGTCGGGGCTGGGGTCAGGGCCGGGGTCAGGGGAGAGCGCAGGGGCGCGACGAGGGCAGGGCTCCGGCGGCGTGACAGGGGAAGAGCGAGTGGGGATTTGGAGGGAAAAGAGACGGGATGAAGCAGAGAGAGTGGGGATTTTGGGGGTTAAATGGACGTAGCAGTAGCGCGTTTAGAGAAAACGTGTTATAGCTAAGTTAGCTATAGCGCTTTTGTGTAGACATCGCTACTGCTATTACAGGTAGCTATTGCGGTTTCATATGGAAACCTCTACTACTACCTTGACAAGCTGTAGCTCTTTTTCAGAAAAGCTCTACTACTATAACTAGTACCTATAGCAGTTTTCCTGTTTGTTTTCTTCTATTTTCTTTTCCTTTATTTTCTCTCACTTTTCTTTTCCTTTTTCCGAGAGCAGTGAACGAAGGAAGGTGATACAATGTATATAACTAAGGCGATATATATTGCATCATTTGACGGTTAAGTATGTATACAAAATAGGAACATATATATTACATCATTGGACCCATGCATAATGGCTAAGTGTGTACACAAAATAGGAACATATATGCCTTCAAAAAAATAGGAACATATATATTACATCATTTGATCGATAACATACGATTCCTCAGCATTGACGTTTTCGTTTTTGAGTGAGCTTCTTTCCCTTCTTGTTCGTTGAAGAATAATTGAGCTCCTCATTGTGACTTTTCCTTTTCCATTGAGTACAGTTTTTCTTAGGTAATGTAGTATTGATTCTTCTTTTGACGTATACTTCATCGTCATCGTCATCTTCCCTCATTAGGGTGCCATACTGGTCGTAGTCTTCCTTGTTGGTGACTCCATCCATTCCAATGATGTTCCTTTTGCCTCTCCTCACGACAACACGGCTGGGATTGCGTAGGTTGGTTAAGAAGAAGCATTGTGTCACGTGCTTAGTGTGTACCCATGGCTCGTTTTTTGCGATAGCATTCACGGTAGCGCTCTTGGCGTCGGGTATAGTCATGGTAGTGAAATACCGGTTTTCTCTTTCGACATTCTTAGCCCATCTAACACAGAACATCGTCGTGTTGTGCAGTCCAGAGTAGTGAAGCTCCCAGATCTCTTCGACCCTTTCGTAAAATCTCTCAGTTGCGCCGTTGTCACTGCCGGTCATGCAATCCATCGTCACCCCTGAGTTATGATCATCATTGTCCATATCCTTGGCCTCCGTGTAGAGCATGTATCCGTTGATATCGTATGCCTGATAGGTGACAAGGTTGGGCGAGGGGCCATTTGCTAAGGCGTATATGAGCAATCCGTCCTTAGAGCCCTCTTCCGGGGGATTAGGAATAATATGTGCTACCTCTTCAGCACTGCGTTGGTTTTCCCTTGAAGAGGAAAGGGTGATGCAGCAAAGTAGCGTAAGTATTTCCCTCAGTTTTTGAGAACCAAGGTATCAATCCAGTAGGAGACTACACGCAAGTCCCTCGTACCTACACAAACAAATAAGAACCTCACAACCAACGCGATAAAGGGGTTGTCAATCCCTTCACGGTCACTTACGAGAGTGAGATCTGATAGAGATAATAAGATAAATATTTTTATGATATAGATAGGAAAATAAGGATTTCAAACTAAAATAGATTAGAAACTTATATGATAAAAGATAGACCCGGGGGCCATAGGTTTCACTAGTGGCTTCTCTCAAGATAGCATAAGTATTACTGTGGGTGAACAAATTACTATCGAGCAATTGATAGAAAAGTGCATAGTTATGAGAATATCTAGGCATGATCATGTATATAGGCATCACGCCCGCGATAAGTAGACCGAAACGATTCTGCATCTACTATGACTCCACACATCGACCGCTATCCAGCATGCATCTAGAGTATTAAGTTCATAAGAACAGAGTAACACATTAGGCAGGATGACATGATGTAGAGGGATAAACTCAAGCAATATGATATAAACCCCATCTTTTTTCTTCGATGGCAACAATACAATACGTGCCTTGCTGCCCCTGCTGTCACCGGGAAAGGACACCGCAAGATTGAACCCAAAGCTAAGCACTTCTCCCATTGCAAGAAAGATCAATCTAGTAGGCCAAACCAAACTGATAATTCGAAGAGACTTGCAAAGATAACCAATCATACATAAAAGATTTCAGAGAAGACTCAAATATTGTTCATAGATAAACTTGATCATAAACCCACAATTCATCGGATCTCGACAAACACACCGCAAAAGGAGTTACATCGAATAGATCTCCAAGAAGATCGAGGAGAACATTGTATTGAGATCCAAAGAGAGAGAAGAAGCCATCTAGCTAATAACTATGGACCCGAAGGTCTGTGGTAAACTACTCACATATCATCGGAGAGGCTATGGTGTTGATGTAGAAGCCCTCCGTGATCGATTCTCCCTCTGACGTAGCTTTGAAAAGGCCCCAAGATGGGATCCCTTGGGTACAGAAGGTTGTGGCAGTGGAAATAGGGTTTCGTGGTGCTCCTGGATGTTTTAGGGGTATATGGATATATATAGGAGGAAGAAATAGGTCGGTGGAGCTGCGAGGGGCCCACGAGGGTGGGGGGCGCACCCAGGGGGGCAAGCACACCTCCCTGCCTCGTGGCCGCCTCGTTTCTTTCTTGACGTCTACTCCAAGTCCCCTAGATCATGTTGGTTCCAAAAATAACTCTCCCGAAGCTTTCATTCCGTTTGGATTTCGTTTGATATTCCTTTTCTGCGAAACACTGAAATAGGAAAAAAACAACAATTTGCACTAGGCCTTGGGTTAGTCGGTTAGTCCCCAAAATAATATAAAAGTGTATAATAAAGCCCATTAAACATCAAAAATAGATAACATAATAGCATGGAACAATAAAAAATTATAGATACGTTGGAGACGTATCAATATGCTCTTTGAACCAATGCAGGAAAGTGGAGTTCTGCTCTCTAGTAACTTCGACGTCCGTCCTGCATACCCCCCGGTCATGATACTTCTTTGCGATAATTTCTTTGTGCAGTGCCACGAAAGGATCTACCTCGTCTAGGTGTTGTAGCACTACCAAGTTTTCTCTGTCAAAGTCGTTGTGTTGATTTGAGTATGCCACGTGGAGTTCCTTGCGACCGTTGGAGTGACCTTCTCCTTTGAGCCTCCCATCGTTCTTGTTAATGGGCAAACCAACACCAACACTAGGCGACTGGTCTGTTCCATATAGAAAATTCTTGCGGAAAGAGATGCACTCTTGTGTCAGATAGCCCTGGATGATGCTTCCATCAGGACGGGACATGTTACAAACGAATCCTTTGATGATCCCATTCATCCTCTCAAACGACATCATGTTGTGCAGGAATGACGACCCCAGGTCTATTATGTTGTCCACAATATGGACACATAGATGCACCATGACGTCAAAGAACGCGGGCGGGAAGTACATCTCAAGCTCATTCAGTATCACAACGATCTCTTCCTGTAGCCTTCGGAACTGCTTCACACTGATCGACTTTCGAGAGATGGCGTCTAAAAAGTTGCAGAGACCAATAAGTGTGTCACGAACGTTCTTGTCCATTATCCCTCTAAGGGAAACAGGTAGTATCTGCGTCATCATCACATGACAGTCATGGGACATCATCCCGCTGAACCTTTTCTTGTCCGTGTCTAGATATCTGCTTATCTTGCCACAGTAACCGGAACTAACTTTGACTCCGGTAAGGCACTTAAATAATTGATCGATCTCAGCCTGACTTAAGGTGAAGCAAGAAGGGGGGCAATAATCCTCTTCCTTTACTTTCTTGCCCTTATTCTCCCGCGCCACTGTCTCGGTCTCTGTCTCGTCTGTCTTTTTACGGGGTGGCATGTGCAGATCTTGCCTGATATTCAAATCTTGCAAGTATTTTCTTGCCTTCGGCCCATCCTTGGTCTTATCCGGCATGTTCATCAGTGTCGCGAGCAAGCTCTAAAGGACATTCTTACAGATATGCATTTGACCAAGGCAATGAGGTGTGTCGAGTTTGTGCCAGTACTCCAAGTCCCAAAACACAGACCTCGTCTTCCATAACTTCAGTAGCAGCTCTGGTGCCTTTTTCATCGTCTTTCCCGGCGCGGGGCACTGTTCCTAGTTTTTCAACAGCTCATCGATTTCGGCGCTGCTCCGCTTACATGGAGGTCCTCGATGCTCAGCGTGACCATTGAATAGATCTCCACAGTTTCTCCACGGGTTGTCCTGATCGAGCCATCTTCGATGCCCCATGTACACGATTTTCCCTGACCCGCCATCTTTCTTGATGTTAGCTGCTGAGACGTTGTATCATCCATGCACCGTGTGCATCCGCAATATCCATGGCACACCTTGCCTGCGACATATCTGTAACCGAGATAGTCATGCACTGTTGTGATCAGCGCGACTCTCATGTAAAATACTTTCCTTTGCTGGTGTCCCATGTCTTGGCCGGTATTTTCCATAATGTGTCTAACTCCTCTTGAAGTAGCCCCAGATACAGATTAATATTATTTCCTGGCTGTTTTGGCACTTGAATCAGCATGCTCACGTGAATGTACTTCGACTTCATGCATTTCCATGGGGGGAGGTTGTACATCCATACAAACACGGGCCATGTGCTATGGTTGGTGTTCTGGTTGCCAAACAGATTCATGCCATCGGTACATGTGCCGAGCATGATGTTCCTTGCATCACATTCGAAATACCGATAGAAGCCGTTCAATGCTCTCCATTGGCTTCCATCCTTGACGTGTCTCAGCTTTGGATCATCTCAATCATCGGGCTTCTTCCTCTCCGCATGCCAGCGCATGAGCTTTGCTTCCTTGGGATCTATGAAATACCCATGGAGACGGGGAGTGATCGGTAAGTACCATACAACTTCCTGGGGACATTTCTTCCCGGCCTTCTTGTATCTAGAAGCATTGCACATCGGACATCTTGTTTTTTCTGCGTGCTCCTCCTGATAAATTATGCAAGCGTTGATGCATGCATGGTATCTAACGTGCGGCAGATCAAGAGGGCACATGATCTTCTTGGCCTCATCCACACTAGTAGGACATAGATTCCCCGCGGGAAGAACATCCTTTAGGTACTTAAGATGCTCATCGAGGCTAGTGTCGGTCCATTTGTTTTTATCCTTCGTCTTCAGGAGTTGGAGTGGGAATCTCAAGAGGGTCACCTTAGGATTGCAACCATCATACAATGGAGTGTTCGAGTCTACCACCAGTTGCTGCAACTTAGCCTCCTCTCTAGAAGCAGCTCTCTCAGTACTCGTCTCCTTGCGAAGCAGTTCTTGAACATGAGGGTCCAGCACGATTGACTTAGTACCGACGAACTCTGCGGCGTGGAGTCCACGTTCTCTCCGCCGCCATGTCTGGCCCCTTCACCTCTGCCATGTCTGGCCCCTTCTCTGCCACCATGTCCGGCCTCTTCCCCTCTGCCATTATTGATCATCTCTTCGTCTTGCCCCGTGTCGTCATTGCCTGCCCCGTCGGCGTCCTCAACATCATCATCCTCATCTTCAATTATCCATCGAGTATAGCCATCCATGAAACTAGTCATGAGCAGGTGCACTTCGACACGACCATCGTCATAGGGGTCGAGCCAAACTATTCCTTTGCATCTTCGACACGGACATAAAACCTCTGTCAGGTTATTTTCTTTCATGTCCTGCACCGCCGACCGCAACCACCTGTCCACCATAATTCCACTGACCATCATGAACACCCGCATAGTAATAATAAACAAATTGATTAGAAAAATGCGTGCATGCATCAAAGTCATACAAAAATTTGGCATGACCTTCCCTAAAAATAGGACATATAGATCTAGAGTTTGCTCAGAATTTGCCGAAACAAAAATAAATTGACATTTCGGCAAAACATAGGCAACTCACAAGCACAATTTGGCGTCAACTCATGCCACACACACAATTTCCATCACATCGCCCAATTATCATATCACACACACATACACATATTTCCATTCTTGCAAAAGCATGAATTTTTAATCACCTATCTCGAGATCGAGCACACGGTGGAGATGATGATGTTGTAGGGAGATCAAAAGTGGACAAAGCTCTTCTTGTCAAAGCTAGATATAGTTAGGGGGCACATAGGTCACTTCACTAAATGCTACATCTACCTAGCTAGCTAATTTGGGAGAAGACAACTTCAACTAGTGGAGGGGGAAGGAGAAAGAGAAAGGAGATGCATTAATGGGGGTGGTGTAGTTAGCTAGGAGTAATAAAGAGAGAGAAAGGTAGGTAAAAGAGGGAGAGTAGTGGGGGGAGAAGTATTAAGGAAGAAGCAAAGTGAGGGAGAGAGGAGGTGGGAGGTAGGGGAAAGTGAGGAAGAGAGGATGGGGAGGGGGAGGGAAAAAGGTGGTATTATGCTGCGTCTTAGTAGTAGCGCGGGTTGTAAAGCGCGCTACTACTAAGAACATAGCAGCAGCACGCTTCCTCCACACTCGCTACTGCTAAGGGAGGCCCGCCATGTGGCCAGTTTCAAAATTAGCAGTAGCAACTAGAAAAAAGCATGCTACTACTATTACTTTAGCAGTAGCGCGGGTCACAGCAGTGCACTGCTGCTAAACCTAGGTTGGTGGGTACTGTTGGTCAATTTTAGTAGCAGCGCGGTTCCACTTGGCCGCGCTACTGCTAACTGAGTAGCAGTAGCACTTGTTTTGTACCCACGCTACTGAAAATTAGCAGCAGCACCTCTTTTTGTACTGCGCTGCTGGTAAGATTCTCTGTATAGGCTTTTCCCTAGTAGTGCATGATCTCATGGTCGAAGGAATATGTATTTGACATTAAGAAAGCAGTAGCAATAAACTGAACGATCATATGCTGAGCTAACTGATGAGTCTTGTCCATCACATCATTCTCCTAATGATGTGATCCCATTATCAAGTGACAACACATGTCTATGGAAACCTTAACCATCTTTTGATCAACAAGCTAGTCTAGTAGATGCTCACTAGGGACACAATATTTGTTTATGTATCCACGCATGTATTTAAGTTTCTGGTCAATACAATTCTAGCATGAATAATAAACTTGTATCATGATTAAGGAAATATAATAATAACCACTTTATTATTGCCTCTAGGGCATATTTCCAACAGTCTCCCACTTGCACTAGAGTCAATAATCTAGTTCACATTGTCATGTGATTAACACCCAATGAGTTCTAAGGTGTGATCATGTTTTGCTTGTGATATAAGTTTAGTCAACGGGTCTGCCACATTCAAATCCATATGTATTTTGCAAATTTCTATGTCTACAATGCTTTGCATGTAACTACTCTAGCTAATTGCTCCCACGTTCAATACATATCCAGATTGAGACTCAGAGTCATCCTGATCGGTGTCAAAGCTTGCATCGGTGTAACCCTTTATGATGAACTCTTTATCACCTCCATAACCGAGAAACATTTCCTTAGTCCTCTTAGGTAACTGAGGATAATTTTGACCGTTGTCCAGTGATCCACTCCTGGATCACTATTGTACCCCCTTGCCAAACCCATCGCAAGGCACATATCTGGTACACATCATGGCATACATAATAGAACCTATGGTTGAGGTATAGGGAATGACTTTCATTCTCTCTCTATCTTCTGCCATGGTCTGGCTTTGAGTCTTACTCAACTTCATACCTTGCAATATAGGCAAGAACCCTTTCTTTGACTAATTCATTTTGAACTTCAAAACTTGTCAAGGTATGTGCTTTGTGAAAGTCCTATTAAGCGTCTTGATCTATCTCTATATATTTTGATGCCCAATATGTAAGTAGCATCACCGAGGTCTTTCATTGAAAAAATTATTATTCAAGTATGCTTTTATGCTATCCAGAAATGCTATATCATTTCCAATCAGCAATATGTCATCCACATATAATATTAGAAATGCTACAGAGCTCCCACTCACTTTCTTGTAAATACAGGCTTCACCCTAAGTCTGTATAAAACCATAAGCTTTGATCGCCTCATCAAAGCGTATATTCCAACTCCAAGATGCTTGCATCAGTCCATAGATGGATCGTTGGAGCTTGCACACTTTGTTAGCACCTTTAGGATCGACAAAACCTTCTGGTTGCATCATATATAACTCTTCTTTAACAAATCCATTAAGGAATGCAATTTTGATGTCCATTTTGCCAGATTTCATAATCATAGAATGCGGCATTTCCTAACATGATTTGGACAGACTTAAGCATCGCTACGGGTGTGAAAGTCTCATTGTAGTCAACCCCTTGAACTTGTCGAAAACATTTTACAACAAGTCGAGCTTTCTAGACAATGATATTACCATCAGCGTCGGTCTTCCTCTTGAAGATCCTTTTATTCTTAATGGCTTGCCGATCATCGGGCAAGTCCACCAAAGTCCACAATTTTTTCTTTCTCATACATGGACCCTATCTCAGATTTCATGGCCTCAAGCCATTTGTCAGAATCTGGGCTCATCCTAGCTTCTTCATAGTTTGTAGTTTCCGGGACAGGATTACCGTACCACTCTGGTGTGGAACGTGTTCTGGTTAACCTACGAGGTTCAGTAGTAACTTGATCTAAAGTTTCATGATCATTATCATTAGCTTCCTCTCTAGTTGGTGTAGGCATCACGGGAACTATTTTCTCTGATGTTCTACTTTCCAATTTGAGATAAGGTATAATTACCTCATCAAGTTCCACTTTCCTCCACTCACTTCTATCGAGAGAAACTCCTTCTCTAGAAAGGACCCATTTTTAGCAACAAAGATCTTGCCTTTGGATCTGTGGTAGAAGGTGCACCCAATAGTTTCTTTAGGGTATCCTATGAAGACGCACTTCTCCGATTTGGGTTCCAGCTTATCAGGCTGAAGCCTTTTGATCGCATCCCCAAACTTTAAGAAACAACAGCTTAGGTTTCTTGCCAAACCAAAGTTCATACGGTGTCGTCTCAATGGATTTAGATGGTGCCCTATTTAACGTGAATGCATTTGTCTCTAATGCATAACCCCAAAATGATAAAGGCAAATTGTTGGATTTCAGGTTCCGCAAACCCTTGAGAGGTTCAAACTCCGGGGTGCGTGCGAAGAACTCAACCTCCCCAGTCTGCCTACTCGCCAATCTCTTGGCCTAGCCTGATGAGCAGGAAGGAAATGAGACACAACAATTTACCCAGGTTCGGGCTACCTTGCGGTGTAAAACCCTACTCCTGCTTTGTGGTGGATTGGCCTAAAGGGGTTGAGGATGAACTAGTACAGTGGGGGAACAACCTCAGGAGGTGTGTTCTTGAGCTGGTGGGGGAGAGGATGATGTCTCCCGTTTGGATCTGAGGTCCCTCTCTATGGTGGTGGCTAGGCCCTATTTATAGTGGCCTTGGTCCTCTTCCCAAAATGAAGGCGGGAAGGGTTCCCACAACGACCAAATTCGAAGGGAGACAACTAGTACATGCTATCCTGACAAAAGTAGTCTTCGCCTGCGAAAGCCTCTAGTCGTGACTCTATGGTGGGCTCGGCGATGACCTCCGTCCTGTCGTCCTGGCGTTCTTGGTCTTGTTGCACCAGAATGGCACTACTGCAGGATGCTGCTAACGCGACACTACGATCAGAGACCCTTCGAGAAACTGCGTGCGATGCAATGATCGTAAGCGGTGGTGTTTGAAAACCATCAAAAATGTATAAAATGTTTGTGATGACGGATGCATCAAACACGGTTCAGATTTTAGTTGCATGTGCGATGAAGGGTATACGATTCAGTTCAATTAACTGTTTGCGATGAGGAGGAACAAAAGAAACGGGAAGCCAGATGAAGGCGTGTGTGATACACAGCATACGGTTCACTCAGATGAACTGTTTTATGATGAGGAGGAACAAAAGAAACGGGCAGCCAGATGAAGTGTGTGCGATATACATCACATGGTTCACTCGAATGAACTGTTTGTGATTAGGCAACACAAAAGAAACAGTCAGCCAGATCAAGGTGTGTGCGATATACGCATGCGGTTCACTCGGCCCTTATCGTCAGTGTGTAACCTCTGTGGCAAACGTTCGCTCCCCAGGCGCCTCTTCGTGTACTGTGGCAACAGTCCACCGACTCTTCGGCTTTCCCTCTTGATTTGGAACTGCTGCCGCACACTAGCTCTTCCTCCCTCCTCCATTTGCATTCACCCTTCCTTCTGCCATTGTTCGATTGTCTTCTCCATGGAGGGAACATGCCAGAAACGATCCCATTATTCTTGCCCCGATCTGAATGATGACACGGTGGAGGAACTCATTGATTGGTGCGACGTCATCACCTCGGCTAGCATGGTAGGTTCGTTCAAGACCATTCTCGACTCAACTAATAACATCATTACAAGGAACCCAAGGGTCCAGGAGCGGTTTGATCTCCCCTATCTTCTTCGCCGTGACCCTGCTAACTGGCGCGAGGACAAGGGAAGCCTTGCCTTGTGTAAGTTGATGCTGCTTGATAATGATATGTATGATGTTAAGATGCCATCCCTTGAGGGCAAGGCTTGGGCAGGCGCAAATGGAGATTGGGTTGTTTATATTGGGTACAACTGCGAGTGAGAACTTGTGAATGTGTACACTCGTCACCGGGTTCCACTTCCAAAAATCCAGATGACTGCCCAGAGGTTGAGTACACCGGTATTCTACGTGAGTTCAAATACGATCATGTTGACTGTCGTCTACGGAAGATAGCAATTTGCCGAGTTCCCAGCCGCTCTTGGGATTACATGAACTATGAAGTTGTTGCTATCTTCGACAAGCTTGTTGCCGTCCTTACTTCCACGCCTCGATGGATATTGCTCAAAAAACAAATTTTCTACATGGATGAGTACTGTGATGCAATTCAATATGAGGGTCTTGTGTTTGCTGCCACCACTCATGGCACTGTTTTTGCATGGAATCCTGATGCTTTCGGTATGTTTGTCTTCCACCGTAATTATAATTGTTTCATCCACATGCATGCGGGTTAGCTAGTTTCCCTTTACTAATTAACCTTCCTGTGTTTCCAAGGTCCTGTGAACATTCCACCACCTATACTTGAATTTTTTTTCGAGCATGAGGATGAGCAGGACCCATATGCTCAGTGGCGCCTAGCAACTTATTCCGATGGATCACCTCTTCTTGTCTGTATACAGGGCATTGCTGATGTTACTAAGGAAGCAGGTGTTGTCTCGCATGGTCGCACTCTCTGGACCTATTCCAACATCCGTTGCAGGGTATTCGGGATGGATACTAGTGTACTAGCGCCAACACCTTCTCCCTGGTTCAGTATTGAAAGTCTTGGAGGAAACTCGCTCTTCCTTGGACAAAACTATCCAGTGATGGTGGAAGGCGATCCAGCTGCTGTTGACACAATGTTACTACCATTTATGAGAAGCAACTGTATCTATACCTCGGACATTACTATGCTTCCCTACCGTCCCAATATGGGTCTTGACATAGGCCGCATCAGCCTCGATGATCAGTCCTGCGTTGGATTAACAGTAGTTGGCCCTTCCCAGAGAATCACTTCTGGTTCAAAGCAAGCGTTTCCAACGCCGACGAGTGGTTGAGCTGAAGTTCATTTCATCGCTTTTTTTTTGTTGTGTGAGAAAAACTTTACTAGAATGTTCTGTTAGAAATGATCTATAATCCAACGTGTATCCTCGTTGTCGTTGTGGGTTGATGACTTGTTGTATGTAATCAATGGTACATTTGCATATGCGTCCATCAACTCACGCCTGCTAGTGGTGTCCATATGAACAGTGCTAGTGATTTTAGTTGCAAAAATTAGATAGTGCTTGTGATTTGTAGCTGCATATTTTGACAAATCGCAGTGTTACAGGGTTGACAAATGGCAGTGTTACTAGATAAAAAAATGTCAATCTTTCTAGTTTGACAAATGGCAACATACCCAAAATGACAGATATGCAGATCTTACCCAATTGTTTGTACGTGCTTGCACACGGGTCATGCAAAACAACCGTTTGCGTTGAAGGGATGCATAAATCCCGCTCGGCACATTTTCCCTTGGCTTCCTGGGGAAGCTGTCGGTTTGCATACATGTGTTCTAACTAAAACGTTTGCGATGAGTGTTTTATATTTAAAAACCATTGACATTTTTTCAAAAGAAAATCGTTTGATAAGTCTGTACATTAAGAGGGAAAAACGCAAGTTCGTTCAAACCATATCTTTCATTTAGTCACACTGTGAATTTATATTCATATGATCGAGAATTCGAGATACAGTATTAAACCCCCAAAAACTATTTCTGCGACGGCGGAGGCGGCGTGCCGCGTGATAACCCACAAGTATAGGGGATCGCAACAGTTTTCGAGGGTAGAGTATTCAACCCAAATTTATTGATTCGACACAAGGGGAGTGTCGGTGTCAAAACCGGCGGATCTCGGGTAGGGGGTCCCGAACTGTGCGTCAAGGTCGGATGGTAACAGAAGACAAGGGACACGATGTTTTTACCCAGGTTCGGGCCCTCTCGATGGAGGTAATACCCTACTCCTGCTTGATTAATATTGATGATATGGGTAGTACAAGAGTAGGTCTACCACGAGATCAAGGAGGCTAAACCCTAGAAGCTAGCCTATGGTATGATTGTTGTATATGGAGTTGATGTCCTACGGACTACAACCCTCCGGTTTATATAGACACCGGATAGGGTTAGGGTTACACAGAGTCGGTTACAATGGTAGGAGATCTTGAATATCCGCATCGCCAAGCTTGCCTTCCACGCCAAGGAAAGTCCCATCCGGACACGGGACGAAGTCTTCAATCTTGTATCTTCATAGTCCTGGAGTCCGGCTGAAGGTATAGTCCGGCTACCCGAACACCCCCTAATCCAGGACTCCCTCAGTAGCCCCCGAACCAGGCTTCAATGACGATGAGTCCGGCGCGCATATTGTTCGGCATTGCAAGGCGGGTTCTTCTCCAAATCATGTGTACCTGTAGGAATAATGTCCGATTTTTGTAATGCAGTGCTCCTCGGCTTCCATGCCCAATAATGGCCGTCTTCCACGTGTCAAATGAATGCGAAAAGCCGGGGCGTTTTTACATCCACACCCCTAGCCGTATAAACGAGCCGCCTATTTAACGGGATGGGGATTTAGGTCCAAACCACATCTTCTCCTCTCCGCGAGTTATCATCAGAGTGCTTCCAGCAAAGGTCCATTCCAACATGACCAGCCGCCGCAGCTCCTCCCTCGCCCCTCCGGTCCCAAACCCGGGGACTGGGAGAGTTGCACCATCCCGCATAGCGAGTTAGTGTCGCTATAGGCCAAGGGATTTCTCCCTCAGGCATTCATGGTCCCGGTCCGAGCCGGTCTCGCCACCTACAATGGCGGAAAACAAGCGGAGAGCACCCCCAATCCTTCTAAAGGAGAGCGGGTGTGCCTCGTCCCCTATCTAATAAGGGGACTAGGATTTCCAATTCATCCATTTCTCCGCGGGCTTCTGGAGTTCTACGGCCTCCAGTTGCACAATCTCACGCCCGCCTCCGTATTACATATTGCGGGTTTCGTCGCCCTTTGCGAGCTATTTTTAGGCGTTGAGGCTCATTTCGCGCTGTGGAAGAGGTTATTCTGCCTGGTGCCCCGTTTGCAAGAGGGGTATATATACCAAGTGGGCGGAGCCGAAGTATGGCCCATCGCCGGGACCGGATACCTATCCGGAACCCCAAAGAAGGCGTCCGAGGACTGGCCTTCGGAATGGTTTTACATAGATGACGTCCCGCTACCGGACCCTATCCGGGTCGGTCTCCCTGAGTTCAACAGTGCTCCATTGAAGAAACGCTTGAGCTGGCGTCCGCGGAGCTCTCAGAGAGAAAATGACAGAGACGTCCTTTACCTGATGGGCCGGATAAGACTGTTGGCTCATTCCGGACTAACCATGATTGGAGTCATGGCCGCATGCATTATGTGGGGGGTGCAGCCGCTTCAATATAGAGGCCACCCCATGTGGGATTTCAACGGGGAGGATGACGCCACCCGTTACGGTTGTAAGGGGCCGGCCTCAGCCGCCGCCCTAGTAAAGATCTTATCCTCTTTGTACAAGGGAGAAAAGGAGGAATTGCTCCGCGTTAACCCGCGGGCCGGATTTACTATGTACGATCCTCCAAGTTGGGTAAGTGAACAATTGCGCTTGCCCATTTGTTTCATACTGCCACGGTTAGATATGTAGTCTAACGACTTCAATGCAGGAACTGCGACAGGAGGTAAAGGATATAAACAGCCGCCCTCCACAGCCCGAGGACCCAGAACGGTCCCTCGATCCGGACTCCAAAGAGGATCCGGACATATCGGTGGAGCTTATCGACGGGGTGTTCCATCAGCTAAGCAAGGACAATACCTTGGTAGCCATTACGGCTGATTACCCAGGGTTAATCCCGGCCTCCCAGGTGACAGAAACCGGAGTCTCATTCCCTTGAGAGAGATTCCATTCTCATGTATTCCGGTGTTTCTGACGACAACCGTGTTTTGCAGGGGAGATTTCCGAGGCGGGAGGCCGAACCTGCGGCGGCTAGCCAACGAGGGGCCGCAGGGCCCCATGGGGCAAAAAGGAATGTAGTCCAGACTGAGATGCCGACACAAAGGTATAGCACACCCTCTGTTTCCCTGGTGTTATTCTGTCAGGGCATATTAACGTTCGTGCTATCTTCAGAACGAAGAGACCTCGCCGGACTACATCCAGAGAGGTTGCCAATCGTGCCTCCACCAGCCAGGCTCCAACGTCTGGCCAGGAAGCGGAGGCGAGCACAAGGCGCGCACCGGACGCTCCTCCGACAGAGGATGTGGACAGGCTGTCTGCCACAAATTCTGAAGTGGAGAGTGCCATGAACCACATGCGTCGCCGGACAGTTCTACGCGATGCTTGTTTCTCCCAAGAGGCTTTAGATGCCTTTAACTCGGGAGATGCGTACCTCCGTGCCGCTCAAAATGGTTTAGCCAGAGCCACGGAGCAGTATGTAAGAGACATACGGGTAAGAAAATTTTGGTCAAATATATATATATATATATATACCAGTAGCCCCCGAGACTTGAAACAGTTAGAGCAACTGATTTAAGGATCATTTAATATGCAGGTTCTTACAGAGAAGAATACCGTACTGTCCCAGGAGCTGGAAAAGTGCAAGGCCCAACTAGAGGCCGCACTAGCCGCAACAGGGGAGCCCAAAGAGACCCCCTCAGGTAAGATACACTTTGAAAGATTAGTATTATGCGGTGTGGGTGCAAATCTGACAAATCATATTGCAGATGGCGCCGGACTCGATCCGAAAAAGCAACAACTCTTACGCCAGCTAAAGGCCGGTGAGAGTAAGTTGACAAAGGTGAGGCAAGAGAAGAATGATCTTCAGGATGCCAACACCAAGCTGGACGTCGAACTTAAAGATGTTTGTGGCCAGCTGTCGGACTCCATGAAGGAGAATCAACGGCTTCGACGCGGCATATTTAGTAAGTGCTTGAACGAACTTTGAAAAAAGAGTTCGGCGAGGAAGTCGACTAACAGAGTAATGTCTGTAGGTATGCTCACAGGTCGTCCTGCAGAGGAGATGCCCGGTTCTATGGGTGACCTTCTTCCCGAACTCTTGCAACTGCACGAGCGAATTCGGCAGGCGATGTGAGGCGTTGCCCAAGCCTTATGGCCTGCCCACTCCATGCCCGAGGGCCTTGGAGAGCTTGCGGAGAAGCTGAAGGGAGCTCGGCGGCGCTTCCGGTTGTGGAAGATATCGGCCTGCCGACAAGGTGCTAGGGAGGCCTGGGCCATGGTGAAGACCCGTTTTAGGAAGTCTGACCCAAACCACATGGCCGAGGTCGGACCAGTGGGGCCTGACGGGAAGGAGATCCCTGTAAGCTTAGTATACGGCCAAGTAGAGTTGGCCGCGAAGTATTCCCAGCAGGACTATAAATTAGACAGCCTGTTAGATGGTATAGAAGAGGAATACAATCAGTCAGAATGACTATGTAATTTTGAATTGACATGTGTAATGCCTTCTAGCCGGATTGTAGATCGTTTTTCGTTGCCGACCTTTCCGCTTCAACCTCGGGACCTGACGGTCCGGAGTGTGTCCGAATACCATAGCGGTTATATAAGAACCGGGGTATGCATGGAGACCAGGCATAGGGGTCATTAGTGCTTTATCAGACAAGTGCCCAACTAGTTATGTTATATTACATGGTTAGTAAGAAACATCTTCCAGAGAGAATAGTTCCGTTAGGGGTTCCTTTCGCTGGGAGGCATGCCCTAAAGTGCATGTCCGAACTACGTGAAAAGACGCAGAAAAAAGCATCTGGGGGCGCATAAAATGAGTAAAAAGATCATCTTTTATTTCACCGACCGAATATTCCCTTAAGAACGCTAGCTTTCGGCTTCACCCAGTCTGAGGTACACATCCGGCTGACCCGGTAGTAAAAATCGTAGAGGTGCTCCCTTTACCGCCTAGCCGAACAATCGGGAACGTAGGGGTAAGCACAGGAGCCAGGCAACCCAGCTTGGCCAAAACTTAAGTCATATCGATGCATATAATGGTGAAGAAAAAGGTACATGCGGAAGTTTGACGCATGTGTTGGGCGTGAAGCCCGTATAAATAAGCTTCTGTTAAAGAAGCCCCCAGGTTTAATGAGCGCGAGTGGCGCGTCACTAGATGAGCCATTAAGGGCTATAAAAGAAAAGAAGGGAAGGAGAGAAATGTAAGACAGAAAAATGCAAAAAATGGACAGAGGAAGGAGACGAACACAGAGTCCGGTGCTAGGCATAGAATCTTCGGAGACGGGTGGCGTTCCACGGGTTCGGCTCAAGTCGGTTATCCGACGCATCTCGCAGACGGTACGCCCCACCAGTTAGGACTTGGTTGATTATGAATGGACCTTCCCACTTGGGCTTGAGTTTGTCCTTTTTCTTATCCGGCAGGCATAGAACTAGTTCGCCAACATTGTAATTTTTGGCCCGTACTTCTCTGCTTTGATATCTTCGGGCCTGCTGTTGATAAAATGCGGAACGGGCTTTTGCCACGTCACGCTCCTCCTCCAAGGCGTCCAAGATGTCCTGCCGATCGAGCTCGGCTTCTCTTTCTTCGTACATGCGCACTCTAGGTGAGTCATGAATTATGTCGCAGGGCAGAACTGCCTCTGCGCCGTACACCATAAAAAATGGTGTGTATCCGGTGGTGCGATTTGGCGTGGTCCGCAGACCCCATAGCACGGAGTCGAGCTCCTCTACCCAGTGCGTGTTAGATTCCTTGAGGGACCGCACCAGTCTGGGTTTAATGCCGCTCATGATAAGACCATTTGCATGTTCGACCTGGCCGTTGGTTTGTGGGTGATAGACGGAAGCATAATCGAGCTTGATGCCCATGTTTTTGCACCAGAGTTTTACCTCGTCGGCGGTAAATTTTGTACCGTTATCGGTTATGATGTTGTGGGGGACTCCATAACGGTGTACAACCCCGGATATGAAGTCTATCACAGGTTCGGATTCGGTCGTTTTAAGAGGCTTGGCTTTTATCCATTTGGTGAACTTATCCACCATGACCAGTAAGTATTTTTTCCTATGGGTCCCACCTTTAAGGGATCCGACCATGTCAAGCCCCCAGACCGCAAAAGGCCAGGTGATGGGTATAGTTTGGAGTGCGGTGGGTGGCATATGGCTTTGGTTGGCAAAAAGTTGGCAACCAACGCATCGTTGGACTATGTCCTGAGCGTCTGCCCGGGCCGTCGGCCAATAAAAGCCTATACGAAAAGCCTTGCTAACAAGGCACCGAGCAGCGGCGTGGTGACCACCGAGTCCAGCATGAATTTTAGCCAGAAGGTTCCGCCCTTCCTCTTCGGAGATGCACCTTTGAAGGACTCCGGTAGTGCTTTTCTTATAAAGCTCTCCCTCATGGACTCTATAGGCTTTAGATCGCCACACTATGCAGTGGGCCTCGTTTTGGTCCTCCGGGAGTTCCTGCCTAGTAAGGTAGGCTAGGAATGGTTCTGTCCACGGGGCGATAACCGCCATTATTACGTGGGCTGAAGGTGTAATTTCATTGACAGAGCCTCCAATTATGTTAGATTGTTCGGCGTCGAGTGGTGCGGCTAGGTCCGGGCTGTTATTTGCGGGTTCCCCCTCCCATGCTACGGATGGCTTGAACAATCTTTCCAAAAAGATGTTGGGGGGGACTGCATCGCATTTTGCTCCGATGCGTGCCAGGACGTCTGCTGCTTGATTGTTTTCTTGGGCTATATGGTGAAACTCCAGCCCTTCGAACCGAGCTAACATTTTTAGGACGACGTTGCGGTAAGCTGCCATTTTTGGGTCCTTGGCGTCGAAGTCTCCATTTATTTGGGATATCGCGAGGTTTGAATCCCCGCGTACCTCTAGGCGCTGGATGCCCATGGATACTGCTATCCGGAGACCCTGTAGGAGGGCCTCATATTCGGCTGCATTGTTGGAATCCGTGTACATGATTTGGAGCACATATTGGACGGTGTCTCCTGTGGGGGACGTCAGGACGACGCCAGCCCCTAGTCCGTCCAACATTTTGGAGCCGTCAAAATGCATAATCTAGTTTGAATATGTGCCGTACTCTTTAGGGAGCTCGGCCTCCGTCCATTCTGCGACGAAGTCGGCCAAAACTTGCGATTTAATAGCTCGCCGTGGCTTATAGGTTATATCGAACGGGAGAAGCTCGATGACCCATTTTGCAATCCGGCCCGTTGCATCGCAGTTGTTGATAATATCGTTGAGTGGTACTTCCGAGGCTACTGTTATGGAACACTCTTGAAAGTAGTGTCGTAGCTTCCGGGATGCCATGAATACCACGTATGCAATCTTTTGGTAATGCGGGTACCGTGATTTGCGTGGAGTGAGGACAGTGGACACGTAGTAGACCGGCCTTTGAAGGGGGAATTTGTGTCCATCCGTTTCCCGCTCGACAACGAGCACTACGCTGACAACTTGATGTGTTGCTGCAATGTACAATAACATTGGTTCGCCGGTGTTCGGCGGGGCCAGGACTGGGTTTGTTTCCAATATGGCTTTTATTTCATCAAGTCCGGCCGTGGCGGCATCCATCCACTCGAAGTATTCGGTGCGCCGAAGGAGGCGATAGAGGGGTAGTGCCTTTTCTCCCAAGCGGGAGATGAAGCGGCTTAAAGCCGCCACGCATCCGGTTAATTTTTGTATTTGTTTGAGGTCCTTTGGGATATCCAATTGTGACAAAGCTCGGATCTTGGCTGGATTTGCTTCAATTCCTCTACCGGATACAATGAAGCCCAAGAGCTTTCCGGCTGGGACGCCGAAGACGCATTTTTCCGGGTTGAGCTTGATGTCATATTTTCGGAGGTTATCAAATGTAAGCCTCAAGTCATCTACTAGAGATTCGACATGTCTTGATTTGACGACCACATCATCCACATACGCCTCCACTGTTTTGCCGATCTGGTTTGCCAGACATGTCTGGATCATGCGCTGATATGTTGCGCCGGCGTTTTTCAGCCCGAAGGGCATTGTGTTGAAGCAGAATGGGCAGTATGGTGTGATGAATGCTGTTGCGGCTTGGTCTGATTCTGCCATCTTTATTTGATGGTAACCGGAGTATGCGTCGAGGAAACACAACGAATCGTGTCCTGCGGTGGCATCGATAATTTGATCGATACGGGGGAGGAGGAAGGGATCCTTTGGGCAAGCCTTGTTAAGGTCTTTAAAATCGACACACAGGCGCCAGAATTTGTCCTTCTTTGGTACCATCACCAGGTTTGCTAGCCAGTACGGATGTTTTATGTCTCTAATGAATCCGGCCTCCAATAGCTTGGCTAGCTCCTCTCCCATAGCCTGTCTCTTGGGTTAGGAAAAACGCCGAAGGGCTTGTTTGACAGGTTTGAATCCTTTTAGGATATTTAAGCTGTGTTCGGCCAGCCTGCGTGGGATCCCTGGCATGTCTGAAGGGTGCCAGGCGAAAATGTCCTAGTTCTCTCGTAGGAACTCTCGCAGTGCGGCGTCTATATCAGGGTTCAGTCGTGCCCCGATGGAAGCTGTTTTATTGGGGTCCGTTGGATGGACCTGGAATTTGACTATTTCGTTAGCTGGCTTGAAGGATGTGGATTTGGATTTCTTGTCGAGTATCACATCATCCCTGTTAACCGTGGAGCACAGCGCAGTCAGTTCCTCGGCCGCTAAGGCTTCGGATAGTGCCTCAAGGGCTAATGCGGCCGTCTTGTTTTCGGCGCGGAGTGCTATGTCCGAATCACTAGCTAGAGTGATAATTCCGTTCGGCCCGGGCATCTTAAGCTTCATGTACCCGTAATGGGGTATTGCTTGGAAGATTGTGAATGCTTCCCGCCCTAGTAAAGCGTGATATCCGCTTTTGAACGGGGCCACCTGAAACGTGACTTCTTCGGACCTGTAATTATCCGGCGTGCCGAACACCACATCTAGTGTGATTTTTCCTGTGCAGCGTGCTTCCCGACTGGGGATTATTCCTCTAAAGGTTGTGCTGCTTCGCTCGATGCGGTTCCAGTCTATTTCCATTTTTTGAAGGGTTTCCTCATAAATGAGTTTCAGTCCGCTGCCTCCATCCATGAGCACCTTGGTGAGGCGAAAGCCGTCCACTATGGGACTGAGGACCAATGCGGCTGGTGCTCGGGCTGTTCGGAATCTAGGTTCATCACTTGCGTTGAAGGTAATAGCAGTGTCGCTCCATGGATTTATTGTTGCAACTTGATAGACTTCGGCGAGGCTGCGGAGTGTTCTTTTTCACATATTGTTTGATGCGAAAGTCTCGAAGACTGTGAGAACGGTACTGGTGTCCTCGGGCTTGCTTTCTGCGGCCTCTAGAATTAAGAGGTCCTCGCCAATTTTGGCCACCTGCCGGAGTATCCAACATGCTCTAAGGCTGTGAGTTGGTGGGCCGTCCTCTGTACTGTGAATTCTACAGGGTCCATCAAGCTACCTTTCCAGTACGGTTCCATGCCCTGTAGAGGGTTTTGGCTTTTTGGTGTTTATCCCGGGTGTCCTATGATGATGCACACACTTAGTTCGGACGGGATTACTATTCAAGGCCGGATTATCCCAAAATTTTATTTCGGTTTTCCAGGCGCTTTCCATCGCACAGTATTTTTGTACTATGGACGCCAAGTCAGCGAAGCGTGTAATATCACGACGACTTACGACGTTAAGGATTCCCTCGTCCGTGCAATTACTGCAGAAAATTGAGATTGCGTCTCCCTCACGGCAATCCTTTATCCTGTTCATAACCAGGAGGAATCTGACCCAGTAATGATGTACTGTTTCCTCGGGCCTCTGCGTAATTTGGGAGAGATCGCCTATGTTCGGGTGGGCGGGTGTCGTTGAATCTGAAACCTCACCCAATCCAAGATTCGGAGGCTGAAGAGTTTCCGAACTCTGAAGTTCGGATTCTTGGATGTTGTCCAATGAATCTAGCCCGTTGCCTGATCCTAAGCTCAGTCTTGAGTTACATCCTCCCCTCCGCGGGTATCCGTCTTGGAGGGGTTGGGGATTCGGACGTAGCTAGTCCTTAAAATAGATGAAGGGTCGCCGTACTGCGCCTCTACCACGGCAACGTGGTGGGTGACTTGGGGAGAGTTAATTTCTCTTAGATCGGGTTTAAGCCCAACCTGGTCGTAATCTATAGCGACCCCCAGGGCGGCGATGTGATCCAAGAGCTCGTTTACGGAAGAGAGCTCCATTGGATCTAGCTGCTCGACGAGCTCCGAGCTGACGTGTAGGTTGCTTTTGATGACCCGAGAGGTCACCGTCGGTGCAACAGCCGAATAGGCGGTCATGAGGAAACCACCTAGCCGGAGAGTTTGGCCGACAGCCAAGGCTCCCTTAGCAACGGCGCCGTCTTTAAAGACGGGAGGAGGCATCCTTCCTGATTGCGACGGCATAGAGGAACTCTCAATGAAAGCACCAATGTCGGTGTCAAAACTGGCGGATCTCGGGTAGGGGGTCCCGAACTGTGCGTCAAGGCCGGATGGTAACAGGAGACAAGGGACATGATGTTTTTACCCAGGTTCGGGCCCTCTCGATGGAGGTAATACCTTGCTCCTGCTTGATTAATATTGATGATATGGGTAGTACAAGAGTAGGTCTACCATGAGATCAAGGAGGCTAAACCCTAGAAGCTAGCCTATGGTATGATTGTTGTATATGGAGTTGATGTCCTACGGACTACAACCCTCCGGTTTATATAGACACCGGATAGTGTTAGGGTTACACAGAGTCGGTTACAATGGTAGGAGATCTTGAATATCCGCATCGCCAAGCTTGCCTTCCACGCCAAGGAAAGTCCCATCCGGACACGGGACGAAGTCTTCAATCTTGTATCTTCATAGTCCTGGAGTTCGGCTGAAGGTATAGTCCGGCTACCCGAACACCCCCTAATCCAGGACTCCCTTAGGGAGCCAAAGAATATTCTCAAGTATTAGCAGCTGAGTTGTCAATTCAACCACACCTGGATAACTTAATATCTGCAGCAAGGTATTTAGTAGCAAAGTAATATGATAGTGGTGGTAACGGTGGCAAAAGGTAACGATAGCAAAAGTAATATTTTTGGTGTTTTATAGTGATGATAACAATAGCAACAGAAAAGTAAATAAGCGAAGAACAATATATGGAAAGCTCGTAGGCATTGGATCGGTGATAGAGAATTATGCCGGATGTGGTTCATCATGTAACAGTCATAACATAGGGTGACACAAAACTAGCTCCAATTCATCAATGTAATGTAGGCATGTATTCTGAATATAGTCATACATGCTTATGGAAAAGAACTTGCATGACATCTTTTGTCCTACCCTCCCGTGGCAGCGGGGTCCTATTGGAAACTAAGGGATATTAAGGCCTCCTTTTAATAGAGTACCGGACCAAAGCATTAACACATAATGAATACATGAACTCCTCAAACTATGGTCATCACCGGGAGTGGTCCCGATTATTGTCACTTCGGGGTTGCCGGATCATAACACATAGTAGGTCACTATAGACTTGCAAGATAAGATCAAGAACTCACATATATTCATGAAAACATAATAGGTTCAGATCTGAAATCATGGCACTCGGGCCCTAGTGACAAGCATTAAGCATAGCAAAGTCATAGCAACATCAATCTCAGAACATAGTGGATACTAGGGATCATACCCTAACAAAACTAACTCGATTACATGATAAATCTCATCCAACCCATCACCGTCCACCAAGCCTACGATGGAATTACTCATGCACAGCGGTGAGCATCATGAAATTGGTGATGGAGGATGGTTGATGATGACGACGGTGACAGATTCCCCTCTCCGGAGCCCCGAACGGACTACAGATCAGCCCTCCCTAGAGAGTTTAGGGCCTAGCGGCGGCTGCGTATCGTAAAACGCGATGAATCTTTCTCCTTGATTTTTTTTCTCCCCGAACACAAATATATGGAGTTGGAGTTGAGGTCGGTGGAGCTCCAGGGGGCCCACGAGGCAGGGGGCGCGCCCAGGGGGCAGGCGTGCCACCCACCCTCGTGACTAGGGTGTGGCCCCCTATCCTTGATTCTTTGCCAGTATTTTTTATTATTTCCAAAAATAATCTTCGTGGAGTTTCAGGTCATTCCGAGAACTTTTGTTTCTGCACATAAATAACACCCTGGCAATTCTGCTGAAAACAACGTCAGTCCGGGTTAATTTCATTCAAATCATGCAAGTTAGAGTCCAAAATAAGGGCAAAAGTGTTTGGAAAAGTAGATACAATGTAGACGTATCACCGCGCTGTCGTTGTCGTCCTCCGGGACGCCGTTGTTGAAGTTTTCAAGGCAGCACAAAATGTTCTTCACTTGTAAATCAAACATCATGTCATCGCGTGATCGACGGGCAGGGCGCGGGAGGACGACAACTAGCGCCGCTGAGAGGTAGCGGTCGACGGCAGCGTCCCATGCCGTTGAGGAGGGCGTGCGCACGGGCACGGGCACATGCGCAGATGGTGCAGCCAAACGCACGGGGACTAGCGCCGCGGTGGGTGGAGGGGCGCGCACGGGTAGGGGCACGGGTGCGGCGGGTGCAGCCAAACGCACGGGGGCCGGCGCCACGGTGGGTGGAGGGGCGCACACGGAGACCTCGCTGACGCTCGTGGCTTCCAGCTCTGCAATAGTGCTCGGTGACCAGCCCGTCAATGCTGCGGGGATGGTCGCTGGCGTGGGCGCGGAGATGGGAGTTGGGATGGGAGCGGGGGCAGCAACCGCCGTGGCCAGCTCGTTCTGGGCCATGTCCATGAGGCCCCATTCCTGCTTATTTTCTATCTCCTCCGGCTCGGAGTTGACTTCACCAAACTTGAAGACTGTGGCAGATGATCATTCTACGCCATGGCGTTGGTGGAGGTCTCTGGGGGGGGAGGGGAATGGGAGGCGAACAGTAAGGCCGGCCATATTAAACAGCGGCTCGGGCGCCATTAATGGAGAGGACGGCGGGTGGCCATGGAAGTCAAAGGGCCCCATTTTCCAGTGAGCCTGTGCAGCGTACAGCTCACACACTTCCTGGTGAGCCTGCACATTGGAGGACAGCTTGCACACCTCTCAGTCAGCCTGCACACCGGACTGCGCTCGCATGTCTCCCGTTCAGTCACGGTCAAGCAGCTGTCCGCACGGCATCTCCTACAACCATTAAAACCAAGACACGTGGCGTCACGTGAATGGTTAATAGAACGCACATGGTTTGTATTATACAAACGTTTAAGATATTAAAGTGGCAGCTATTTTTTCAAAATGCCTTTGTTGGCTGTCATTATTCGAGTGTGCCTTCTCCCAAAATGGACACAAAAATGCCACAACATGTCAGGTGCCATTCCATGATAGCATGCCAAGTTTCATGAATTTCGGACGAGTTTTGGACTTACTACAATTTAAAAATGTAACATCCCAAATTTTCAATTTGGAATGTTATACATTAGATCATCATTGAATACCTTATTTTATTTTGCATTTTGGTTGATCCTAGAAATTCTACGCAACTCAATGACCCACGGAGAGAGTTGGGGATTTTGTTATTTTCATATTTGAGTTCTCTCAAATTTTGAGAATAGGATCATTTGTTTTTATTTATTTTATCATCAATTATTTCTATTACAAAAATATGAGAGAGGGAATAAAATGACTTTCCCAAAATAGAGAAATATTGAGGATTTAATAATAAAATCAAATAAGATTTTATTTCGGAGTTTTTCGTTATTTTATTTGAATTTAGGAAAAATGTGTGTTGTGCAAAATTGCATTTAGGTCCCAAATAAATGTTCACCTTGTGCGGCTTGATTTTAGAAGCCCGTGAAAATTTATTTCGGAATTTTTGGAGTCCGTTTAGTATTTCTTTTTATTTTTCTTCTATGCGTAATTATTTAAAAAAACGAACCGACCTACGGGCCGTGTCCGACTAGGACTCCGGCCCGGCTAGCCTTTATAAGCCGGGGGAGGCCTGCCGCAGCCCCAGCCGAACCCTGGCCCTGCCCCAGCCCCGCCGCCGCCGCCGCCGCCGCACACCGCCTGAGGTTCGCCGCCTCGAAATCCGCGCCGTTTTTTTTTATTTTTTTCGAAAAACCGTTCGGTTTTTCCGTCGTTTTTTTAGATTCTGTTTTTTTTAAATAGATCGGTTTTTCCGGTTTATTTAATTTAGCGAGTGTTTGTCGTTTTTCTTTTTCTCGGATTAAATCCGCTATTTTTCTTATCACGATTCCTGATCCGATTTTCGATTTAGTATAACTTTTCGCTCGTTTATCAGAATCAGGCGATTCAAGCGCCTAGAGTTTCGTCTCGAAACCCTCTATCCGTTTAAGCAACTTAAACAAGTTTTTGCTACTGTAAAATTTGGCCTAGATCCAGATTAGTAGAATGAAGTTGTTTTCTTTCGCCATTTGACTTTCGTTGCTTCGTTCGATTTGATTCTTTTTGCAAACCGGAGTTCTTAAGTTAAACCTTCTGTTAGATCTCTTATTTGAGTTTTACCTGTGCATTAGATGAGTACTTATTGTATGCTTGTATGTTTGTCTGTGATATAATACCCGGAGTGCGCCGCTTGTTACTTCGAATCACTAGGTTTCTCGGATCATCAGCAAGGCAAGTAACACTTTGATCATACTTTCCTACTACCCAGTTTTATTGCATTAGATCAATCCTCACACATTGCATGATTAGGATCTAATTAAATTGTGGGATGGGAAGTAGTTGAGGTAGTACCTATTACCTATTTATTATCAAAGCTTTGGGAGTTACTTCTACGTTTGCTTATTATGCCATGCTATGCTAGTAGACGTGGATTGGGTGAGTGATATCCATGACAGATGTGAGTTTATTAATTAATGGTTTATCTAAGGTGGCAACTTAAACACACATTTGGGTGGATTGAGGCACCTGGGTATTCCAGGACTTGTCTGTTTTCTTTTGGACTGCCACCCAGGCTCAAAGGGATCATGAGATTATTCATGCTATAAACTTCCGTGTGCAGCCACAAGCTATTATGGGCTCTAGCATAGTTGACTAAGTCGTGCGAACTCTTACAGTGGTAGACTAGTAGATGTAGGGGATGTAGGTGGTACGGTCTACCCATCGTAAGGTGCTAGCGCTTCTGAAAGACTATGTCTCGGTCATCTGTCTTCTCAAACACCATGTAGTGCGAGAAACCAAATGGAGGTGATCGAGTCTTGTGGGGAAAAGTGCGCAAACCTCTGCAGAGTGTAATAAACTAATCATGATTAGCCGTGTCCCCGGTTATGGACATCTTGAGTATCTAGTACCTGGATTATCATGTGAATCTCAGCATGTTACTCGAAATTAATTTTGTTGGGTTTTGTTTAATGATGATGCTTAATTGGGATTGAGAATGCTGTCAACCATTCTCAATGTTTAACAACTACCATGATAGATAAATAAATTTTATTCCTTTGCAGTAGGGAAAAATTTGTTTTACGCAAAACTGTAACCATAGAGCTTTCCACCAGCCAAATATGCATATAGTATAGCTGTTTGATTCCATTACTCTCTATGTGTTACATTGCCAGCACATTCCATGTGCTGACCCGTTTCGGGCTGCAACGTTAATGTTGCAGACTTTTCAGACGATGATTAAGGAGTTTTTAGGTCGTGGTTCTATACTCAGTGATGTCGTTGGAGTTGGTGGACTCACTTATCTTCCAAGCCTTCCGCTGTTATCGTTATTAGATGGCCTTAAGCCATATTTATTGTATTAAGTTCTCTTTTGAGACACTCGATGTAATAAGTGTGTGATTTCTACTCTGCTATAAATCCTCCGAGTGCTGTGTGGTGTCAGCATTACTGATCCAGGGATGACACCGGAGCACAGAGATCAGACTGTTTGAGGTCTGGTCACTACAGAGATGGTACCAGAGCACACGCTGACTGTAGGACACGACCACTAAGCTAAAAGACCTAGATCACTATTCACTCTCTTCTCTTCTGACTTCTCATCTTTTCTACTCTTTAGGATGGCGGATGCAAGGAACAAGTTCATGCAACCGGAAGAAGATACACCCTTTGGATGTCACTTGAAGGAAGTCACTAGATACCTGAACATAGGAGTACCAAGATTCACCGGAACCTACAACGCCACTTTACCTGAAGAAGAGCGCTAGATGATTCAAGTTCAAGTTCCAGGAAGGATGTTCATGCCAGTCACTGAGCCCATAGAGTTTTCTTTTGATGCACCAACTTGGAGTCTAGGAAAGAGCATGGCAGCTCACATCGCCATGGGACGCATTGGAGAAGTCTACCGCAAGGATCTCAAGGATACTATCTACCAGATTTGTGGGCGCCGAGATGAGCACTGGGAGATGATCAGCACCATGAAGGATAGATCAATCGCAGCTTTTATCCAGGAGTTAAACCAGCACATTCGACGACAGAAGAACCAGATGTGCACCGACATGATAGATCTGAAGAAGGCTAAGACTAGAATCAAGGAACTGGAGGAAGAACTCAAGGCTACACGTGAAGGTTATGAAGAGGAAATTGAAGTATTGGTGGAGAAGAATGACGACCTGATCAAGAAGATTGGAATATTTATGGGAGGCCCTACGCCAGTAGAGGAAGACGAAGAACCCAAGGAGATTAGCCCGGAAGACTACATCATCATCGACGGCACCGACTTGGATCCAGATAGTAGCAATGATGACTATGTTGATGAAGCTAGAGCAGATATCATGGAGTCTGCAACCGAAGAATATTTCTAATAGACCACCTCATCAGTAGTAGTCCACCATGTAAATATAGTAGTCCGAGCACTTTTGCGATAGATAGATCGATTGTATGCCCTTGTTTGATTGAATGAAGTGAATTGTTTGCTTTTGCCTCATGTGCATATGGCTAGTGTTTTCTCTTTAGACCCCCTCTATTCTCACATCTCATCTTTTCTAAACCCTCAGATGCCTCCGAGACGTGACCCCGGATTTTCCTTTCTACCGGAGCTCACCCAGTTGATCCAGCAGTAGAACACATTGATGCAGTTGCTAGTCTAGAATCAGAATCAGGGGAACAACAACAACAACCCACCACCACCACCACCACCTATTGATCACTTAGTCCGTTTTCTTAGGCTGAATCCGCCGGTGTTTTCCAGTAGCACCGAGCCGATAGTAGCAGATGATTGTCTCTACAAGACAGCTAGGGAGTTGACCACAGCAGGATGCACAGATGCGAAGAAGGTGAAGTTTGCCGCACATTAGTTAGAAGGACCCGCAACATCATGGTGGGAGAATTTCACAGCCACTTTCCCAGTCGACACTGTCACATGGGACCAGTTTTAGCAGGCTTTTCGTACTGCCCATGTTTCAGCAGGAGCTATGGCCATGAAGAAGCGTGAGTTTCGCAACTTGCACCAAGGAGGACGGACAGTTGGCCAGTATGTGGAGGACTTTAGTAAGTTAGCACGCTATGCCCCAGATGACATCGCTACGGATGCAGCTAAGCAGGAGAAGTTTCTGGAAGGACTGAATGATGAGTTGAGCATGCAGTTGATGGTAGCCACCTTCAACAACTACCAGGAGTTGGTAGATCGTGCTCTTATGATTGAAGGGAAGCAACAGCAAATTGAGAATCACAAGAGGAAGTATGGACAAGGGAAGTACAATTCAGGAGCTCAGCAGAAGCCACGTTTTACCCCTAGACCAGGAGGACATTTTCAGCATACCCATGGAGGAGGTAGCTCGCACAATCACAATGGCACCAAGAATGGTAATGGCAATGGAGGAAGCAACGGCCAGAATCGCACCAACCCATCAACCCCAGCCAAGAAGGACCTGAGCCAAGTCACTTGCTTTAAGTGTCAGAAGACCAGACATTATGCCAATGAATGTCCTGAAGGCCAAAATGGCAATGGAAGTTCTGGGAAGAAGCCAAACCCTTTCAACAGGGGACAGGTGAACCACATTAGCGTGGAGGAGGTTGAAGCTCAGCCTGATGCAGTAATAGGTAAGTTTTGGGTTAAGTCATTTACTGCACTCGTTCTTTTTGATACTGGTGCATCGCATTCATACATCTCAAGGGGATTTGTGGATAAGTATAACCTATCAACCCAAGCCCTTAGGTCACCCATGTTAGTAACCTCGCCTGGAGCAGAATATATGGCTAGTCTATGGTGTGACCGGTTACCATTAAGGATTGGTAACTATGTTTTCCCCTCAGACCTAATAGTATTGGAATCTCAAGGATTGGATGTGATATTAGGCATGGATTGGTTACCAAAGTATGAAGGAAATATTGAATGTGCTAGTAAGTCAATTTTGCTTACCACCCCAGAAGGAAGAAGGATCAAGTATGTATCCCGGCATGTGCCAAAGAGGACTCAAGTAAATTGCCTAACAGGAGTTGTGCAGGAGGAAGTACCAGTGGTAAGGGATTTCCCTGAAGTGTTTCCAGAGGAGTTGCCAGGCATGCCAACGGATAGAGATATTGAGTTTTTCATTGAGCTATTGCCAGGCATAGGGCCAATATAAAAGAGACCATATAGGATGCCAGCAAAGGATCTGGTAGAAATTAAGAAGCAGATTAAGGAGTTACTGGATAAAGGATATATCCGCCCAAGTTCTTCGCCTTGGGGATCGCCAGTACTTCTAGTGGAGAAGAAGGATGGATCGTTAAGGATGGTTGTCGATTATCGAGGATTGAATGAAGTAACGATCAAGAACAAGTACCCACTACCAATGATCAACGATCTGTTTGATCGATTGCAAGGAGCTAAGGTATTTTCCAAGATCGATCTGCAATCAGGATACCACCAGTTGAAGATTCAAGAACAGGATATTCCTAAGACAGCTTTTACCACCAGGTATGGGCTGTACGAGTATACCGTTATGTCATTTGGTCTGACTAACGCACCTGCCTATTTTATGAACATGATGAACAAAGTGTTTATGGAGTTTTTGGATAAGTTTGTCATAGTGTTCATTGATGATATCCTGGTTTATTCGAAGAATGAAGAGGAGCATAATGAGCATTTGCGTTTGGTACTTGGAAAGCTCAGAGAACATCAATTATATGCCAAGTTCAGCAAATGTGAGTTTTGGTTGAAGGAAGTAGGATTCCTCGGACACGTTATATCTGGAGAAGGTATAGAAGTTGATCCCACTAAAGTTGATACCATGACCTAGTGGGAAGCCCCAACAATAGTTGGAGAGATCCGGAGTTTTCTTGGACTCGCAGGATACTACCGGAGATTTATCGAGAATATCTCAAAGATTGCGAAGCCTATGACTGAGTTGTTAAAGAAAGATACCAAGTTCATATGGACGGAGGAACGTGAGGCTAGTTTCCAGGAGTTGAAGAAACGCTTGGTTACCTCATCAGTGTTTATTTTGCCAGACCAGACCAAAGATTACGAGGTGTACTGCGACGCTTCACGTCAAGGACTTGGAGCAGTGCTTATGCAGGAAGGGAGAGTTGTTTCATATGCCTCAAGACAACTGAAGCCTCATGAGTTGAATTATGCCACACATGATTCGGAGTTAGCAGCCATAGTGCATGCACTGAAGACTTGGAGACATTTTCTGATTGGAAACCATTGCGAAGTGTACACGGATCATAAGAGTTTGAAGTACATTTTCACATAGAAGGAGTTGAATCTCAGACAAAGGAGATGGTTGGAGCTCATCAAGGATTATGATATGAGATTGCAATACCATCCCGGAAAGGCTAATGTAGTAGCTGACGCATTAAGCCGTAAGAGTCATGTCAATACGTTAATGACGGGAGAAATACCCAAGGAGTTAGCAGAAAATCTTCGTGAACTATGTTTGGAAATAGTTCCGAGAGGCTATGTAGCAGGATTGGAGATTCAGTCAACCTTGATGGATAGAATCAGGGAAGCTTAGAAGACTGACAAAGAGATTGCCGCTATTAAGGAGAAACTGAGCAAAGGAAAAGCTAAAGTATTTCGTGAGGATGAGCATGATACCCTATGGTTTGAAGACCGCGATTACGTGCCCAATAACCCGGAGATCTGGAAGTTGATACTGCAAGAGGCACACGATTCACCATATTCAATTCACCCAGGAAATACCAAGATGTATTTGGATTTGAAGGATATTTTCTGGTGGACCGGAATGAAGAAGGATATTGTGAAGTATGTAGTAGTTTGTGATGTATGTCAGAGAGTAAAGGCAGAGCATCAGAAGCCAGCAGGATTGTTACAACCATTGCCGATACACGAATGGAAGTGGGATAAGCTAGGCATGGATATTATCATGGGATTACCCAAGAATCGTTCAGGCTATGACTCAATTTGGGTTGTAGTTGATCGATTGACGAAAGTAGCTCATTTCATCCCAGTAAAGACCACTTACACCAGTGCTAAGTTGTCAAAGATATACATGACCAGGATCGTATGTTTGCATGGAGTTCCAAGGAGTATCGTATCAGATAGAGGAACCCAGTTTACCTCAAAGTTCTGGAAGCAGTTGCACGAAACTTTGGGTACCAGGCTAGAATTCAGTACAGCTTTTCATCCACAGACAGATGGACAGACTGAGAGAGTCAATCAGATTTTGGAGGATATGCTGAGAGCTTGTGCACTAGATTATGGATCTAGTTGGGACGATAATTTGCCATATGCAGGGTTTTCTTACAACAACAGTTACCAAACCAGTTTAAAGATGGCCCCTTTCGAAGCCTTGTACGGAAGGAGGTGCAGGACACCGTTGTCATGGGACGAAGTTGGAGACTGCCAGTTGTTTGGTCCTGACTTGATTAAAGAGTCTGAATAGAAGGTGAAGTTGATTCGCGATAGGCTCAAGATAGCCCAATCCAGGCAGAAAAGTTATGCAGATTCTAAACGCAAGGAGACAGTTTACAAAGTCGGAGATAGAGCTTATCTTCGAGTATCTCCACTTCGGGGAACAAAGCGTTTTGGAGTTAAAGGGAAGTTAGCACCACGATTTGTAGGACCATATCGAGTTTTGGAGCGTATGGGAGAAGTGGCCTACAAGTTGGAATTGCCTGAAGGATTGTCAGGAGTTCATGATGTGTTCCACGTTTCCCAGTTGATGAAGTGTCATGCGGAGATGGCTGACATACCGTTGAGAGACACAGTGCCTTTGGAAACTATTCAGTTGGATAACGATTTGACGTACGAGGAGAAACCAATTAAGATCCTCGAGTTTGCCAGCCGAGTCACCCGTAGCAAGGTTATCAAGTTTTGCAAAGTTCAGTGGAGCCACAACACAGAGGATGAAGCCACCTGGGAGCGAGAGGAAGATTTGCTCAAGGACCACCCTCACCTATTTTCTAGCCAACCCGAATCTCGAGGGCGAGATTCATCTTAAGGGGGGTAGGTTTGTAACATCCCAAATTTTCAATTTGGCATGTTATACATTAGATCATCATTGCATACCATATTTTATTTTGTATTTTGGTTGATCCTAGAAATTCTACGCAACTCAATGGCCCACGGAGAGAGTTGGGGATTTCGTTATTTTCATATTTGAGTTCTCTCAAATTTTGAGAATAGGATCATTTGATTTTATTTATTTTATCATCAATTATTTCTATTACAAAAATATGAGAGAGGGAATAAGACGACTTTCCCAAAATAAAGAAATATTGAGGATTTAATAATAAAATCAAATAAGATTTTATTTCGGAGTTTTTCGTTATTTTATTTGAATTTAGGAAAAATGTGCATTTTTCAAAATTGCATTTAGGTCCCAAATAAATGTTCACCTTGTGCAGCTTGATTTTAGAAGCCCATGAAAATTTATTTCGGAATTTTTGGAGTCCGTTTAGTATTTCTTTCTATTTTTCTTCTGCGCGTAATTATTAAAAAAAAACGAACCGACCTACGGGCCGTGTCCGACTAGGACTCTGGCCCGGCTAGCCTTTATAAGCCGGGGGAGGCCCGCCCCAGCCCCAGCCAAACCCTAGCCCCACCCCAGCCCCGCCGCCGCCGCACGCCGCCCGAGGTTCGCCGCCTCGTAATCCGCACCGTTTTTTTTCGAAAAACCGTTCGGTTTTTCCATCGGTTTTTTAGATTCGTTTTTTTAAATAGATTGGTTTTTCCGGTTTATTTAATTTAGCGAGTGTTCGTTGTTTTTCTTTTTCTCGGATTAAATCCGCGATTTTTTTGATCGCGATTCCTGATCCGATTTTCGATTTAGTATAACTTTTCGCTCGTTTATCGGAATCAGGCGATTCAAGCGCCTAGAGTTTCGTCTCGAAACCCTCTATCCGTTTAACCAACTTAAACAAGTTTTTGCTACTGTAAAATTTTCCCTAGATCCGGATTAGTAGAACGAAGTTGTTTTCTTTCGCCGTTTGACTTTCGTTGCTTCGTTCGATTTGATTCTTTTTGCAAACCGGAGTTCTTAAGTTGAACCTTCTGGTTAGATCTCTTATTTGAGTTTTACCTGTGCATTAGATGAGTACTTATTGTATGCTTGTTTGTTTGTCTGCGATAGAATACCCGGAGTGCGCCGCTTGTTACTTCGAATCACTAGGTTTCCTGGATCATCAGCAAGGCACGTAACACTTTGATCATACTTTCCTACTACCCTGTTTTATTGCATTAGATCAATCCTGACACATTGCATGATTAGGATCTAATTAAATTGTGGGATGGGAAGTAGTTGAGGTAGTACCTATTACCTGTTTATTATCAAACCTTTGGGAGTTACTTCTACGTTTGCTTATTATGCCATGCTATGCTAGTAGACGTGGATTGGGTGAGTGATATCCATGACAGATGCGAGTTTATTAATTAATGGTTTATCTAAGGTGGAAACTTAAACACACATCTGGGTGGATTGAGGCACCTGGGTATTCCAAGACTTGCCTGTTTTCTTTTGGACCGCCACCCAGGCTCAAAGGGATCATGAGATTATTCATGCTAGAAACTTCCGTGTGCAGCCACAAGCTATTATGGGCTCTAGCATAGTTGACTAAGTCGTGCGAACTCTTACAGTGGCAGACTAGCAGATGTAGGGGATGTAGGTGGTACGGTCTACCCATCGTAAGGTGCTAGCGCTTCTGAAAGACTATGTCTCGGTCATCCATCTTCTCAAACACCATGTAGTGCGAGAAACCAAACGGAGGCGATCGAGTCTTGTGGGGAAAAGTGCGCAAACCTCTACAGAGTGTAATAAACTAATCATGATTAGCCGTGTCCCCGGTTATGGACATCTTGAGTATCTAGTACCTGGATTATCATGTGAATCTCAACATGTTACTCGAAATTAATTTTGTTGGATTTTGTTTAATGATGATGCTTAATTGGGATTGAGAATGCTGTCAACCATTCTCAATGTTTAACAACTACCATGATAGATAAATAAATTTTATTCCTTTGCAGTAGGAAAAAATTGGCTTTACGCAAAACTGTAACCATAGAGCTTTCCACCAGCCAAATATGCATATACTATAGCTGTTTCATTCCATTCTCTCTATGTGTTACATTGCCAGCATATTCCATGTGCTGACCCGTTTCGGGCTGCAACGTTAATGTTGCAGACTTTTCAGACGACGATTAAGGAGTTTTTAGGTCGTGGTTCTATACTCAGTGATGACGTTGGAGTTGATGGACTCACTTATCTTCGAAGCCTTCCGCTGTTATCGTTATTAGATGGCCTTAAGCCATATTTATTGTATTAAGTTCTCTTTTGAGACACTCGATGTAATAAGTGTGTGATTGCTACTCTGCTATAAATCCTCCGAGTACTGTGTGGTGTCAGCATTACTGATCCAGGGATGACACCGGAGCACCTGTTTGAGGTCTGGTCGCTACAAAAAACCAGGCATCTCAATGTTTTACCGGCAATCAACGGTGCCCTAGTCTTTGAAATTCATTCCCATTTCTTGCATGGGACCTAAGCTAGCACCCAAGGACACATATTTGATTTTTCAACCAATTTAGATGCACCAGAGCATGTGCATGTAGTTCAACTTTGAATTATGCACATAAATGCATTGAAAACTCAGTTAATGCATAAAAATGTCCAAACGAACCCCGAAAAATCCCAAAACTTGACACAACACTCCTGTTGTTCTATGTTGACGCGAGAAATTTTTTGAAAGTAAGAAGAGGCAATGGATACCGTTTTGTCCCCCAAGGTGGGACGTTCCCTACCAAAACCCTCATGCTTGTTGTGAGAAGCATATACCCGAACCTGCCCCAAATGGGACAAATTTTTTAACACGGCTTGTTGATGCCACTCCATGATAGCATGCCAAGTTTCATGAATTTCATACGAGTTTTGGATACTAGAATTTAAAAACCAGGCGTCTCAACGTTTTGCCAGCAATCAACAGTGCCATGGTGTTTGAATTTCATTCCCATCTCTTGCATGGGACCTAGAAATTCACCCAAGGACACACATGTGATTTTTCAACCAACTTTCGTGCATTGGAGCATGTGCTTGTAGTTCAAATTTGAATTATGCACAGAAAATGCCTAGAAAACCTAGTTAATGTATAAAAAAGGCTAAACGAACCCCCAAAAATCCATGATTAAACACAACACTCCTGTTATTTTATGTTGACACTAGAATTTTTTGAAAGCAATAAGAGGCAACATATATCGTCCCGTCCCCAAAGGTGGTACGTTCCCTATCGAAACCATCATGCCTGTTGTGAGAAGCTTTGGTTTGTGAGAAACTTATACCCAAACCTGCCCCAAATGGGACAAAAATTTCACCACGGCATGTTGATGCCGCTCCATGATAGCATGCCAAGTTTCATGAATTTCATAAGAGTTTTGGATTTACTAGAATTTAAAAACCAGGTATCTCAACATTTTGCCGGCAATCAACAGTGCCCTGGTGTTTGAAATTCATTCCCATTTCTTGCATGGGACCTATAAATTCACCCAAGGACACTAATGTGATTTTTCAACCAACATTGGTGCATTGGAGCATGTGCTTGTAGTTCAAATTTGAATTATGCACATAAAATGCCTAGAAAACCCAATTAATGTATAAAAAAGGCCAAACGAACCCCGAAAAATTCCAAGATTAAACACAACACTCCTGTTGTTCTATGTTGACACTAGAAATGTTTTGAAAGCAATAAGAGGCAACGGATATCGTCCCGTCCCCAAAGGTGGTATGTTCCCTATCAAAAGCATCATGCTTGTTGTGAGAAGCTCTGGTTTGTGAGAATCTTATACCCAAACCAGCCCCAAATGGGACAAAATTTTCACCACGGCATGTTGATGCTGCTCCATGATAGCATGCCAAGTTTCATGAATTTCATAAGAGTTTTGGATTTACTAGAATTTAAAAACCAGGTATCTCAATGTTTTGCCGGCAATCAATAGTGCCCTGGTGTTTGAAATTAATTCCCATCTCTTGCATGGGACCTAGAAATTCACCCAAGGACACACATGTGATTTTTCAACAAACTTTGGTGCATTGGAGCATGTGCTTGTAGTTCAAATTTAAATTATGCACATAAAATGCCTAGAAAACCCAGTTGATGTATAAAAAGGCCAAACGAACCCCGAAAAATTCATTCCCATTTCTTGCATGGGACCTAAGCATGCACTGAAGGACACATATTTGATTTTTCAACCAATTTGTATGCACCGGAGCATGTGCATGTAGTTAATTTTGAATTGTGCAGCTGAGATGCCTAGAAAACTAGTTTAATGTATAAAATGTCCAAACGAACCCTGAATAATTCCAATTCTTTTACGACACACATATAGTTGCATGTTCACTGTAGATAAAAGGTCTAGCAATTCAAACAGCGTCCATTGCCGTTGTGACCCCATTTTGTAATTCAAATCAAGTAGATCCCACACAGTTTATTATCACCAAATGTGTGAGATGTAGTACAAAATATCTTGGAGCACCGTTGGTGTATAGTATGCATGCGGATTACGCGAGAAGGTGCGTCGGCTACAGTCCACAGCCGGTGTGTCAAGCACACTAGCTCGCTCCCCAAAAGCTCCCGCCTCTGCATCCCTCGCAATCTTGAAAATATCTACTGCCTGGAAGGTTTTAATATTTGATAGCACACGATGAGTATGTGCAGGCCGTGCGCGATGTCTGTTACTCCCGCTCTGCTTCAGTCCCTAGATTCAAATTTTCAGTAGCCCAGGCATTTTACTCCCGCCTCTGCATCCCTTGCAATCTCAAAAATATCTGCTCACCCTTGATCCAAATTTTCAGTAGCCCCGCCTTGTTACTCCCGCCTAGTAAAATTTTCTGTTGTCGCAGTATTTCCTCAAACATAACCTCCGCTCACATAGACACACACAACCCTCGAAACCATTGGTAGGTCACCGCCATCGCCAGCGCCTCCATCCTCAACCTCTGCCTGTGTGCCGGGGAGCTCGAGGAGCCACTGGCCAAAAAGAGGTTTATCGCGGCCTTTTTACCCGACGCCGGCGAGGTGGCCGCCGAGGTGTCCCCGTCGTCCTCTGTGGGCCGATCTTCCATCGCTGGTCCCCTGATCCGCCCGCCGCCGCGCCCCTACCCCGGCTCGAGGACTTCCCCATCCTCCCCCGGACCCGGCAGCCGACGAAGTCCTACCTCGGGGTCCGACAGCAGCGGTGGGAGACGTGGGTCGCCGAGATTACAGATCGAGAGACCCACAACCACCGGTGGCTCGGTAGCTTCCACACGGCCAAGCTCGCCGCCATGGAGTACGACCGATGGCAGGTCCACTACCACGGCGTGGCGGCTAGGCTCAATTTCCCCTTCGGCACACGTCTGGTCGACCTTGTTCCGCTGGAGCTAGGGGTGGTGATCTTGGCGATGGCACGGGAGGACCATGAGGCGTGGGAGCGCCTCGAGGCCGAGGCCGCCATCGAGGCCTACATGCAAGAGCTCCGCCGGCAGCACCCGGAGCTCGTGGAGGCGGAGTGGGCGATCTTTGCTAGCACGGAGGGCGGCGAGGTTATCATGCTCTCCTCGGATGATGAGGTCGAAGGCGGTGATGACGGCGGCGTGGAGGGGGGCAAGGTTATCGCGCTCTCCTCTGATGACAAGGTCAAAGGCGGCGGCGACGATGGCGCGGAGGGCGTCGAGGTGGGCCCCAAGGACGAGGAGATCGATGTCGGCCAGTGGAGGAGTGCCTTACCCAACGACCCCGATGATGGTACTGGCCCGGACCCGGCTCGCGGCACACCGTACATGACGAGGAAGGATTGGCTCGACCTCTACTTCGACTGAAAGTAGTTTAGCTTAGTTTAAATTTATGTTTTATGTTCGGTTATGCAAAACTATCTATGTTAATGTTTGAATGCATGCTACTTTCGGTTGAACCTGCTTTGATCGTGATCAAATTGAAGTTTACAACCTTAAGTTTAGGGGATCGACTAGAAAAGTCCAAAAATTGCTGGAGTATATATATATCCACTAAGGGTTTTAGTCCTTTAACTTTTTAAGGATCGCCTAGAGATGTCCTTATGACTTGTTTATTTCAGCTCTTCACAATGTGATGCTCTATATGTGCAACTATTTGCCGTGCAGTTCAATTTCATCAATAACAGTTTCAACAATACCACTGTGAATTACGATATTTGGTTGCTAGTAAGGATATTGCAGTTAACATGCCTTTTCGTTTTCCAATTGTTGTTTAGCAACATGCATTGTACTGAATGACTAAATATGCAATCCCGGGCTACATAGCAACAAGGAAGAGTGTTACCTTAATGTTCTAATGATGTCTAGATATACATGTAATAAAATCTTATATGATGGGATGGATGGAGTGCTGTACTACATCATTTTTCAATTGTTGTTTAGCTTCTAATATTAACTTGGTGCTTTTAGGTACATATATCATTGCCAAAGATCCACACTTCGACCCTTTCTATGTATGGGGCAATGAGATATTCATGAACCAACATCAAGTGAGGAAACTGATAAAGATTGTTATTAAAATGGGTCAAAAGATGTCAATCGAACTATTTGTTTACACTTTATGCAAGACAACAGTGAACTGCAGGATGGTAAGTAGGAACCCTGTAGCCTTCTTTTTGCTGCCCGTAATGAGTTGTGTTAGATGACAATATCTGAAGCTTTTTTCTTTTGCAGTGGATCCTGAAGCAGTTTACTCAAGATTACCTCTCAAACTACATGATTGGCGGCCGACCATCACAAGGGGTTGGACTAGAGTCCTGCATGCCTTCTGCATCCAGGAGAGCACAGTAGGGCCATTCCGCCTCACCTTGTTCAGCAACTGGAATGTCTGTCATCTCTTTCTTTACCATCTGTTATAGTATAAGTATAGAACCCTGGTACATCATTCTTTATTTGGTGCTTATGTAATTCTTAAACATATGTACCTATGAATCAAATAATGCATTGGTTGTTTGAACCTGATGGATATGAATAAAACTATAGCCTACTTTCAAGTTTAAATTAGGTACAATTTTAAACAACAGCAATTAAATTAGGGAAAAATTACGTTGTGCAGGTCATTACGGCACACACGGTTGCTAAAACACAAACGTTTGCGATATACACCATAATCCGAGACGGTTCACAAAGAGGAAACATGTGCAAGCATGCACATAGTTGCGGTTTGCAAAGCGTGTGTGATGTCAGACACTATCACATACGGTGCGGGAAAACTAAATGTGTGTGATTGTCTACCTATCGTACACGGTTTATAATCATGAACTGTTTGTGATGTGCCAGGCATCGTAAAACTCCCGTGCCTAGAATCTGCCTGGAAAACTCCCGTGCCTGGAATCTGCCTGGTTTTAGGCAGAACCACAAAACTCCGACTGCGATGGCAATGCAAGCATAAACGAGTAGCAAGGATGAAGCGTTTGGGATATTCGAGATATCGGAAACGGTTATATAGGGACAACTGTATGCATGAGGACTCCCTATCCCCGACGGTTTCTGGGTCGTGTGGGAAGGACCCCCCTATCGCCCACACTCACTTGGCGAAGGTTCCAAATGCCATCGTGGAAAGGGGTTAAAACAGTTTGTTTAGGAACGACGCGCACCAGTGTGGAAACCTTTGGCTGATTCCTCCGGACTCTGGTCTACGCTTGCCTCCTTAGCACAAAAGAGGAAACTGGTACACCGCACTCGCTGGCGCCCGCCTGGCCTTGGTCGTCATGGCTCATGTCATCTGAACCTCATGAGGTGAAGCCTGCATAGAAACCTCTGCTCCTCGGGAGCCAGCCTGAGGAGGCCGCTCCCCGTGGAGGTCTTGGTGTCATCCGCCTCACGAGGCTTGCCCCCCCGCGAGGGTCTTGAGTTGTTAATGCTGAAGCTGGGCCATACCAGGCCGTTGGCGTGCCACGCCGTGGGCCGCAGGCAAGCAAGTCTATGTACCCCTGTTCCTAGTATACCAACAGTAGCCCCCGGGCCCAAGGCGTGCTCGAACTTGGCTTCGAGGCGAAGCCGAGGGGCAAGTGTGGAGCACCGCGGGCCCTAACCGCTTGCGGCCTTGGTCAATGTGTGGCGATTGACGGGACGTGGGCGTCTCCGCTTCCCCACGCTGCCTTGGCAGCCGTTCGACTTGACGAGACTCTACTGCATGCAGAGAGAAAGCCATCATTAAGTGGGATCATGGAGGCCGGCGGTTGGCCTCCCTCCGACTATAAATTAGGGGAGGGGCAGAGCCCCCCTCGCTCATCCCGTCTTCTTGCTGCCTGCTCCTTCTTCTTCTTCTTCTTCTTCTTCTTCTTCTTCTTCGTCTTGCCATCTTGCCGAAGTCCTCATGGAACTAACGAGGAACTTCTCCGCCGCTGAGAAGGGGAAGGCCCGCAAGGAGGGGCCGGGTTCGTCACCGCCCAAGAGGGGCCGCGGATGCCCCCGCAAGTATGCTGCGACCCCGACAGTGGTCCCTCAGGGGCGCAGGCGCACTCCTCCAATAGTGGGTGCTGCCTCCGGCAGCCGCGGCTGCTTGCGGCGGGGGGCGCCGTGGCCGAGGAAGATCATGTGATGAGGGAAGGCGCGCCATGGTTGCCCGATCTCCCTGGTCGCGCTTCGACTCGACAGACGCGTTCCCAAAGTTTGTCGTGTGGTTGGAGAGGCCCGCGGGCACCTCGCTCCCGCTCCCGTGCTTCTTTGCAGGTGCGCTTCCGATCGCGGGGCTCGACGGCCTCTGGCTGTAGGCAGATGACTGCCGTAGCAGGGCCTCATGGGTTGGGGTTAAGGTCACTGCCGCCGGCAACGTGTCCTTGACCAGCGGCTGGCAGGTGTTTGGCCGCACACGCGGCCTGAGCAGTAGGTGCACCCTCCACTTCAAGTACGACGGCCTCGCGACCCTCTATGTGGGGGTGTTTGGGGAAGACGGCCGCTGCGCGGGGTGCTACCCCGAAGACGGCAGCATCGACGATGAGCTTGGCCTTGATGACGGCCGCGACGACGACGAGGGTGAGCTTGCCCTTGGCGACGGCCGCGGCAGCCCTAGCGGCGGCGGCTCCTCTTCCGGTGAGAGCACCAACAGCGGCGACTATGATCAGCCACCCCGCCGACGGGCTCAGATCGAGGAAGGCGATGTGCCATCTTGCCGCCGTGCTCCGGTGAAGTGGGAGGAATGCTCGGACTGAGCTTCAGGCATTGCCAGAGCCCGGCCTCAGGAGCTGCTATAGGCGCGCGGCCTGCTTTTGTTTAACCTTTCCTTTCTCCTGCATTCCAAAAAAGTAGAGGACCCCGCTGCGGTGTGTAATGAATCATGGCACTTATGCCACTATGCTATGTTTATTATTTTGATGTTATGCCATGATATCTATGTCCTGAGTAGGTGCGGTTAGGGTAACTTAGCTTGAAGTGTTTGCGGTAGTTTCCCACCTCGCGAGGGCGCTCCCTTCCAACGGCACCTGTCGAAGCCTCCTTCTTGACGACTCAGGAGCTGTCGGGCTCAGGAGACGTTGTAGAGCTGCAGAGTTGTTAGAAAGCTTGATGAGGCGCCTTGTTCTTCCTCGCGCGAGCCCCCAGGCGTGGGTTGGTTGTGGCTAATGCACCGTGCCGCGCTGCCCGGGGGCATCGACTTGAGAGGGTGCGCATGTCCACGAGCTCATTTGAGAACGTCTCGCGAGGATTAAGAAATCAAGAAGCACTAGGGCAACGAGGTTTTGGCAAGGTGTGTTTGCGTGCGGGCGAACCCAAACGTGCACACCTGACTTGTAGCCCCCACATGCGGGACGCGCGAGGAGGAGCGACGGGCAACTGCCGCTCTTCCCGGGTCAAGACTGAGAGGCGAGCGAAGTAAGAGGAGAAAAATCCAACTCAGGCGAATGGAAAAACGCGGAAACCCCGAATTCGATTAAAAGGTTGCAACCAACTATAGAAAGCAGGCAAAAGAACAGCCGCGTCCAACACCTAGTCTAGTCTTCTCACCAACGTGGAGCTAAGTGCTGCCACTAGGACGTGGGGGGGAGCCCCCGTGAGGCCCGCGAGCGACGCTCAGGAGACTCCGGGGTGTGTATAGCCCCACTCATTATTACGCGAGAGTGTCACGAGTAGAGACCTTCACAGGCACGGGGCCTTGTTTTATGGGTAGAACTTCCGGAGGTGCTGGATGTTCCAGGCATTCTGGATGCGGATTTCGTCCTGCGTCTCCAGGCGTGATGGCAGCTGGAACTATGTCGGTATTTCCCGGGAGAGGGAGGGATGATGTAGCACAACGACGATAGAGTATTTCCCTCAGTTATGAAACCAAGGTATTGAACCAGTAGGAGAACCAAGCAACACAACGTAAGTAGCACCTGCACACAAATAACAACACCTCGCAACCCGACGTGTTAAAGGGGTTGTCAATCCCTTTTGGGTAACGGCGCCAGAAATTGGCAAGTTGATGGGAGAAAGGTTGTATTAGATTGGATAAATTGATCACAAATAAAATAAAGTGAAACAAAGTATTTTTGTATTTTTGGTTTAATATATCTGAAAATAAAAGAAAGGAAAAAGTAGATCGCAAAGGCAAATATATGAGAAATAATACTCGGGGGCCGTAGGTCTCACTAGTGGCTTCTGTCGAGAAAAATAGCAAACAATGGGTGAATAAATTACTGTTGGGCAATTGATAGAACTTCAAATAAATATGACGATATCCAGGCAATGATCATTACATAGGCATCACGTCCAAGATTAGTAGACTGACTCCTGCCTGCATCTACTACTATTACTCCACACATCGACCGCTATCCAGCATGCATCTAGTGTATTAAGTTCATGGAAAAATGGAGTAATGCAATAAGAACGATGACATGATGTAGACAAGATCCGTTTATCTATATGGCAGCATGTATAGATCTCGTCTTTTTATACTTATAGCAACGATACATACGTGTCGGTTCCCTTTCTGTCACTGGGATCAAGCACCATAAGATCGAACCCACTACCGGACACCTCTTCCCATTGGAAGATAAATAGATCGAGTTGGCTAGACAAAACCCAAATACCGGAGAAGAAATACGAGGCTATAAAAGATCATGCATAAAAGAGATCAAAGAAACTCAAATACTTTCACGGATATAAAAACATAGATCTGATCATAAGCTCGAAGTTCATTGATCCCAATAAACACACGCAACCAGGGCCCAGCTGCTTCCTTTTGGCCCATAAAAGATCATCGTAAAGTTTCATGCCATTTGGACTCCGTTTGATATTGATTTCCTGCGATGTAAAAAACATGGAAAAAACAGGAACTGACACTAGGCAATATGTCAATAGGTTAGTACCAAAAAATGATACTATAAAATGACTATAAAACATTCAAGATTGATAATAAAATAGCATGGAACAATAAAAAATTATAGATACGTTGGAGACGTATCAACATCCCCAAGCTTAACTCCTACTCGTCCTCGAGTAGGTAAGTGATAAAAACAGAATTTTTGATGTGGAGTGCTGTTCATCAAGTCATATCATATTGTTTTGTTTACAGCATGGACATTTGGACTTTTGTGTGATTCAAAGCAATAGTATAGTTTTGACATAATAATTTAGATACTCAAGCACATCAACAAGCAACCATGTCTTTCAAAATATCAACGCTAAAATAAGTTATCCCTATCCCATCATGCTCAAACATTGATCCATTCATGAAAACACACTCGAATATCAACTACACCCAATACTTGAGCACAATCATATTGCCTCCTAGTTGGTGCCTTTTATAAGAGAAGATGGAGACTCAAATTTCAAAATAAAAATTGCATAATGTAAAGGAAAGTCCCTTCGCAGAGGGAAGTAGGGATTTGTAGAGGCGCCAGAGCTCAAAGCGAAAAATTTGAGATAAAAACATTTTGGGAGGTGTATCCATCCCACCAACGAAAACGACTTAGAGTTCTGAACACTTTCCATGCTAGATATGCCATAAGCGGTTCCAGAACAGAAAATAAAGTTTATTCCTTTTTCCACCATAACTTTCACTTTCCATGGCTAACCGTATCCACGGGTGCCCTCCATACCAACACTTTCCAAGGAATTTATTATTTGACATCATAAAGTAAATTCATTTTATTTTTGCATTTCGGGACTGGGCATCCCTAATACCTTTTCCTTACTCTCGTGCAATGACAAGTGAATAAACATTCATCTTGAGAATACCACATCTAGCATGGAAAATATTAGCCACCCCTCACTGCTCCGCGAGCGAAACAAACACACAAAAGAGAAGTTTATTTTGAAAATTAGAGATGGCACATACAAATTTTCTTAGAACGGCAAAAGAATACCGCATATAGGTAGATATAGTGGACTCATGTGGCAAAACTGGTTTAAAGGATTTTGGATGCACAAGTAGAAGTCATACTTAGTGCAAAATGAAGGCTAGCAAAAGATTGGGAAGCGACCAACCAAGAAACAAATAATCTCATAAGCAAGCATTAAGCATAATTAACACCGAATAATGCACCACTAGTATGATATAATTTTCATTGCATGACTATTGACTTTCGTGCATGCATAGGGAATGACAAACCTTCAAACCAATATTCTTACTAAAGCATAATTACTCATCAACATAACTCACATATCACATCATCATATCTCAAAACTATTACTAAGAATCAAGTTTATTTTGTCCAATGATCTTCATGACATTTTCTTTACTTTATCCTTCTTGGATATCTATCACTTTGGGACTAATTTTCATGAGTTGCTTTTTATAAGCTCAACCAAATATAAGTGAAGATCATGAGCATAACAAATTTTCTTTCTCTCAAAATAATTTAAGTGAAGCAAGAGAGAATTTCTTCAAAATTTTACTAACTCTCAAATAAATCTAAGTGAATCAAGAGACCATTTCTTCAAAAATAACAAAGCACACCATGCTAAAAAAAGATATAAGTGAAGCACTAGAGCAAGTCCTACCTCATAAAAGATTTAAGTGAAGCATAGAGATCAATTCTAACAAGTCATGACATAATTTTGGCTCTCTCAAATAGGTGTGTCCAGCAATGATTGATAACTTAAAACACAAAATAAAACAAGCAAAGACACATATCATACAAGACGCTCCAAGCAAAACACATATCATGTGACGTATAAAAATATAGTCTCAAGTAAAATACCGATAGTTGTTGGAAGAAAGCGGGGATGCCACTCGGGGGCATCCCCAAGCTTAGTTGGTTGCTCATTCTCGAATAATAGCTTGGGATGCCAGGGCATCCCCAAGATTAGGCTCTTACATCCTTCCTTCTTCCATCGTAAGATAACCCAAAACTTGAAAACTTCAATCACACAAAACTCAACAAAGCCTTCGTGAGATCCGTTAGTATAAGAATAGTAAACCACTACTATAAGCGCTGTATCAAACCAATTCATATTTTGTTTTTGTATTATATCTACTGTATTCCAACTTTTCCATGGCAAAAACTCATCAAAGAAAACCATAGAGCCATCAAAATAAGCACACAGCACAAAGAAAAGAGAATCTGTCAAAACAGAACAGTTTGTAGCAATATGACTATTTCGAATACTTCTGTAACTCAAAAAACTGAAAAATTAGGACGACCTGGGTATTTTTATATTGATCTACTGCAAGTTGAATGGGTATTTTATCGCTCTCTGGTAAAATATGAAAATTAATTTCGTGAGCGCAAACTTTTCTGTTTTTTCAGCAAGATCAAACAATATTGCCCAAGAAGATCCTAAAGGCTTTACTTGGCACAAACACTAATTAAAACATAAAAAACACAATCATAATAGTGGCATAATTGTGCTAACACTCAAGAACAGAAAGCAAAAAGCAAAAATAAATTTTATTCATTGGGTTGACTCCCAACAAGCGCTATAGTTTTACGCCCTTAGCTAGGCATAAAGCAAGGATCTAAGTTTTGTCATCTTTGTCCAACTCTTCAATCAAACACTTAGAATCCCTCAAAGACTTAGCATAAAGATTTTCAATAACAACACTCCTAGGAGTAAATTCAAAGATTCCATTCTTGCAAAAAGAATCTCTTATCACTTCAACAAAATCAGGGTGGATACTAATCATCTTAAGATCTCCTTTATTGCTATCACTAGAAGTTGCACCCTTATTTCTGGATCTCCTACTCTTTACGGGAGTTTCCTCAATAATTTTAGTGGTAGTAAAATCCGTGCTTAAGTTACTAAAGATTTCTTCCAATTTATCAATCCGAGACGGGCTTTCTTCTATTCTTTCATGGATCATGGTACCCCTCTCTTTTAATAACTTAAAAATATCATCCGCTTTTGACCCAACATGTGTAGAAAATTATAATTTCCATATGATTTTCGGTGAGCATTATCTTTTCAATAGCATCTAGTCTTTCCATAACATGCTCAAGAGTCAAAATTGTTTCATTAACCATAAGAGGTGGCGAGCCCACTAAATTTCCCATAGCATTAAGAGCATCAAGAGGAGGACTCATTAAGAAATTTCCACCGGTAATCGTATCAAGGATGAATCTATACCAAGTGGTGATGCCAACATAAAAACAACGCAAAAGCACAACGATAGATTACTTACAGATAGATATATTATGAGCATTGCAAATTCTATACCAAGCATCTTTTAAACTTTATCCTCCCCTTTGTTTAAAGGTGAGAACCTCATTCTCGGGAGTGCAAGCAATAGAGCAGGAATTATCCATAACGGCAAACAAGATCTCACACGCAAAAATAGATCCGGCAAAAAAAGACAAACGGAAAAAGAGGGGCGAATAAAAGGCAAATTTTTGTGAAGTGGGGGAGAGGAAAATGAGAGGAAAATGGAAAATAATGTAAATTGCAAGGAGATGAGATTTGTGATTAGGAACCTGGTTATGATGAAGATCCTCCCCGGCAACGGCGCCAGAAATTCTCCTTGATGGCAGCTGGAACTATGTTGGTATTTCCCCGGAGAGGAAGGGATGATGTAGCACAGAGACGGTAGAGTATTTCCCTCAGTTATGAAACCAAGGTATCGAACCAGTAGTATAACGAAGCAACACAACGTAAGCAGCACCTGCACACAAATAACAACACCTCGCAACCCGACGTGTTAAAGGGGTTGTCAATCCCTTTCAGGTAACGGCGCCAGAAATTGGCAAGTTGACGGGAGAAAGGTTGTAATATATTGGATAAATAGATCGCAAATAAAATAAAGTGCAAAAAAGTATTTTAATATTTTTGGTTTAATAGATCTGAAAATAAAAGCACGAAAAAAGTAGATTGCAAAGGAAAATAAATGAGAAATAAGACCCGGGGGCCGTAGGTTTCACTAGTGGCTTCTCTCGAGAAAAATAGCAAATGGTGGGTGAACAAATTACTGTTGGGCAATTGATAGAACTTCAAATAATTATGACAATGTCCAGGCAATGATCATTACATAGGCATCACGTCCAAGATTAGTAGACCGACTCATGCCTGCATTTACTACTATTACTCCACACATCGACCGCTATTTAGCATGCATCTAGTGTATTAAGTTCATGGAAAAATAGAGTAATGCAATAAGAACGATCACATGATGTAGACAAGATCCGTTTATCTATATGGAGGTAGATATAGATCTCATCTTTTTATCCTAAGTAGGAACGATACATACGTGTTGGTTCCCTTTCTATCACTGGGATCAAGCACCGTAAGATCGAACCCACTACCGGGCACCTCTTCCCATTGCAAGATAAATAGACCGAGTTGGCCAGACAAAACCCAAATATCTGAGAATAAATATGAGGCTATAAGAGATCACGCATAAAAAAGATCAAAGAAACTCAAATACTTTCATGGATATAAAAACATAGACCTGATCATAAACTCGGAGTTCATCAATCCCAACAAACACATCGCAAAAGAGTTACATCATATGGATCTCCAAGAGACCATTGTATTGAGGATCAAGATAGAGAGATGGAGCCATCTAGCTACTAACTATGGACCCGAAGGTCTACAAAGAACTACTCATCCATCCTCGGAGAGGCACCAATGGAAGTGGTGAACCCCTCCGTGATGGTGTCTAGATTGGATCTGGTGTTTCTGGACTCTGCGGCGGTTGGATGAATATTTCGTCGACTCCCCTAGGGTTTGGGAATATTTGGGTATTTATAGAGAAAAGAGATGGGCCGGGGGGGACCCGAGGTGGGCACAACCCACCGGGCACAACCAGGGCCCATCTGCTTCCTTTTTCCCCATAAAAAATCATCGTAATGTTTCATGCCATTTGGACTCCGTTTGATGTTGATTTCCTGCAATGTAAAAAACATGAAAAAACAAGAACTGGCACTGGGCACTATGTCAATCGGTTAGTATCAAAAATGATATAAAATGACTATAAAATGATTATAAAACATCCATGATTGATAATAAAACAACATGAAACAATAAAAATTATAGATACATTAGAGACGTATCAAGGCGCGCGGTGCCAGGCCTGGAGACGCGGGTGATCTTGAATGGGCCCTCCCACATGGGTGAGAGCTTATGCAGGCCCTCCGTCGAGAGCACCCGCCTTAGGACGAGATCACCCACCTCGAGCATCCTAGAGCGGACACTACGGCAGTGGTACCGCCACAGCGCCTGCTGGTACCTTGCTGCTCGGAGCGAGGCTTGGCGGCGGCGTTCCTCCCCCAGCATGAGGTCCATCCCCTGCGAGGTGTCCTGGCGTGCCTCGTCAAACGCCAAGACCCACATGGAGCAATGCCTGACCTCATGAGGGAGAACCACTTCAGCTCCATAGACGAGGAAGAATGGAGTTTTGCCCGTCGGCTTGGTCGCGGTGGTGCGGATGGACCATAACACGGACTGGAGCTCCTCGAGCCAGCCCCTGCCACAGGCCTCGAGCTTCTTCTTTAAGGTTCTTGCCTTGAGGCCTCTCAGGACCTCCGCGTTGGCGCGCTCGGCCTGGCCGTTGCTCCTGGGGTGTGCCACTGAGGCGTAGCATATCTGTGTTCCAAGGTTAGCACAATATGTTTTGAAAAGGTTGCTAGTGAACTGTGAGCCGTTGTCAGTGATGATGCGATTAGGGACCCCGAACTTGACTGCCGAGCCGATTGGGATGTTGCGGATGGCCTCCACCTCCGCCCACTTGGTGAACTTGTCGACGATGACGTAGAGGTAGCGGTAGCCCCGAGCGCTCTAGGGAACGGGCCGAAGATGTCCAGCCCCCAGACCGCAAATGGCAATGAGAGCGGGATGGTCTGAAGACCCTAAGCAGGCTGGTGGATCTTCTTGGCATGGAATTGACAGGCTTCACAGGATCTCACCAACTCGGTGGCGTCATTGAGCGCCATGGGCTAGTAGAACCCGTTGTGGAACGCCTTGCGCATGTGGGTGCGCAACAAAGAGTGATGTCCGCAATCCCCGCCATGTATATCGGCCAGCAGCTCATGTCCCTGCTCCCTGGAGATGCATCGCAGAGAGACATCGTTCGGCCGTTTTCGGTAAAGCTCACCATCCTGGATGCAGTAGGCTGTGGCCTGACGAGCTACATGCTCCGCGTCTTCCTCCTTCTCTGGTAGGGTCCCCTAGAGTAGGTACGACTTGAACTCCTCGGTCCAGCACCCCTCCCAAGGCTCGAGCATGAGGAGCATACCGGCCCCCGAGATCGGGCCGCAAGCAGGTGCACCCGAGGGTGGTGCTGGGGGGAGCTCCTCCTGAGGCACTGCTAGTTCCGTGGTGGAGGGGGCTGCCGATGGCTTGAAGAACCGCTCCTCGAAGACGCCAGACTCCTATGGCAGGCGCCGGGACACCCTCTTAGCGATGTCGTCTGCCTCCTTGTTCATGCTGCGCGGCACGTGCTGCAATTCCAGGCCCAAGAATAGTTTCTCAATTCTGCGTACCTCCTTGAGGTATGCCTCCATGTGCTCGTCCTTCAACTCGTATACTTAGTTGGAGAAGTTGACGAGGAGCTGGGAGTCGCCCTTGATGGTAAGGCGCTTCACTCCCAAGGCTTCCCCAGCCTTGAGACCGGTGATTAGGCCTTCGTATTCTGTGATGTTGTTGGGGACCTTCTCGCCCCGTTGGAAGCAGAGCTACACAACGTAGTAGAGCTTGTCCTAGGTGGGCGAGATGAGCACGGCTCCAGCCCCCGGGCCCTGACGCGCGAATGCACCGTCGAAGTACATGACCCAACCATCTGGAGCCTCGCTTCCACGTGAGAGGGGTCGGTCCTCATCTACTTCGGGGCTGGGGACGTCGGTCCATTCCGCCACGAAGTCGGCGAGTGCTGCGCGCTTGATGACTCTGGTGGTGCTGAACTCCAACTGGAATGCCTGCAGTTCTATGTTCCATTCGGCAACTTTCCTCGCAGCATTGGGGCTCCGGGGCACCCTCTCTAGGGGGTAAGCTGAGACAACCTTGATGGGGTGGCCCTGGAAGTAGTGGCGCAACTTGCAGGAGGCGACGAGGAGTGCGAGCAAGAGATTTTGCTGCATAGGGTATTGTGACCGCGCATCACGTAGCACCGTGTTGACGAAGTACATTGGGTGCTCGACGAGAGCCGAAGCGTTGGTGGAGTCTTGTACCTTCCGAGACATCAGGAGGATGGCCTCAGGAGCTTGGTAGCTCATTGGGGCAGTCGAGGCCTCAGGAGCACCGTCCTGAGGAGCTTGGTCATCTGTTGGGGCAGCCGAGGCCTTAGGAGCACCGTCCTGAAGCCGCCGCGCCTTTACCGGGTGCGGGGTGCTGCTCCGTGAGCCCTTGGCCAGGCGCTCCTCCCGGACGGCCACCAGTGCTGCGCTGGCAGAGTGAGGCATGGTGGATAGGTAGAGCACCAAGGGCTCAAGGAGACGTGGTGCTACCATTACCGGTGGGCTGGTTAGGTACTTCTTGAGGTCTTGGAACACCGCGTCAGCCTCTGGAGTCCACTTGAATGATCGTTTCTTCTGTATCAGCTTGATTTATGGGAGGGCGCGCTCCCCCAGCTTGGAGATGAAGCACCCTAGCGAGGTCACGCATCCCGCCAGCTTCTGCATCTCCTTGAGGGTTTGTGGCGGGCTCATCCTTTCTATTGCCTTGACCTTCTCCGGGTTGGCCCCGATCCCCCTGTGTGACACCAGGAAGCCCAGCAGCTTGTCGGAGGGGACACCAAACACACACTTCTCTAGATTGAGTCGCAGATCCACCCTGCGCAGGCTGAAAAATGTTTCCTCCAGGTATTCAATAAGGGTCCCTGCCTCCTGAGACTTCACCACTATGTCATCGACGTAGGACTCAACGTTCCTCCCGAGCTGCCGACCCAGGGCGATGTGCATTAGCTACTGGAAGGTTGCTCCAACATTACGCTACCCAAACGACATGCAAGTGTACCAATACACCCCGCAAGGGGTTAGGAAAGCCGTCTTCTCCACGTCCTGCACCGCCATCTTGATTTGGTTATAGCCCAAGAAGGGCTCCAGAAAACACAGCAGGTCGCACTAGGCGGTGGAGTCGATGATTTGATCGATGTGTGGGAGCGGAAAGGGGTGTTGAGGGCAAGCCTTGTTGAGGTTGGTGAAATCGATGCACATGCGCTCCTTCCTCCCTTTCATGGGGACAATGACCGGGTTTGCTAGCCACTTTGGGCACCGCACCTCTCGAGTGACACCAGCCTCTTGCAGTTTGCGGGTCCCCTGGATGATGAACGACTGCTTCTCTGTGGACTGCCACCACGCCTTCTGCTTCACTGGGCGTACATTGGGGCACACCCTCAGGTGATGCTCAATTATCCCCCTCGGAATTCCAACCAGGTCCTTGGGCTCCCACGCGAACACATCCTTGTTCGTGCGCAAGAAGCTGACCAATGCCTCCTCTTGATCTGGAGGGAGGTCGGCGCCTATGGTGAAGGTGGCGCCTGATGCCCTGTCCTTGTCGACCGGCATCTGCTTCATCTCGGCACGATCTTGAGAGAACAACTGCTTCTTGTTTGCTGGTGCAGCCCGCAGAGCCTCTGGGGTTCCTTCCTCACTCGGCCTCGCGGCCGCCGCGGCCCTGAAGACGAGCTTAAGGGCCAACAATGCTTCCTTTGTGTCCCCCGCCACTGTGAGGACGCCGCTGCTCCCTGGCATCTTCATGAGATTGTAGGCAGAGTGAGTTGCTGCCATGAACTGGACCAAGGCCGGGTACCCAAGGATGGCGTTGTACGGGAGGCCGATGCGGGCGATGTCGAAGTCGATTAGCTCGGTGTAGTAGTTGTCGCGGGTGCAGAAGGTGACGGGGAGGCGGATCTGCCCCAGGGGGCAGGTGGAGCTATCGACAACTTCGGAGAAGGGCTTGGTGGGGTGAATCCAGCCATGGCGTACATGAAGCAGGCCGAATGCTTCCACAGAGAGCACATTGAGGCTGGATCCACCCTCGATAAGGATCTTGGTGACCGCTACGTTGCAGATGGTGGGGGTGCATAGGATCGGGAGCGCGCCGGCTCCTGCGATGGTCGTAGCGTGGTCCCTCCAGTCGAAGGTGAGGTCGGCCTTTGGCGCCGGCCAGCCCGGAGGAGCTCCCTATTGTACGTGAGCGGCACCCACCTAGCGGAAGAATTGCTTGATGTGGCGGCCCGAGGGCGGCGCCTGCGAACCACCAAGGAGGGCTGCAACAGCGTGGGGGGCCGGCGCCGCAAAGCGCCCGATGAAGCGGCCGCACAGAGCCTCCCAAGAGGCTACAGAAGACCCTGGCAAGATGAGCAGCCAGGCGCACAGTGCGCGTGCGAGCGCCATGGGAAGCCAGTTGGCCATGATCTTGCTGTCGCCGCTGGCTACCAACACGGCTTCCTCATACGCTCGGAGAAAACCTGCCAGTTCTGCCACGCCGTCGTATCGTGGCGGCAGCTCCGACCTGAACTTGGGTGGCCACTGGACCCGCCGCAGGGCGGGGGTGAAAGCTCGGAGGGTCTCGGCTCCTCCGTGAACACGCGTCAGTCTGGTCGGTGGAGCAGCGTCCGCCATGGGAGCCGAACAACGGAACACAACGGGTGGAGAGGCAGATCTTCGATGCACCCCTACGTGGCGCACCAAATGTCGGATTTCGGGTTCCGCAGACCCTTGAGAGATTCGAACTCTGGGGTGCATGCGAAGAACTCAACCTCCCCAGTCTGCCTGCTAGCCAATCTCTCGGCCTAGCTCGATGAAAAGGAAGGAAACGAGACACAACAGTTTACCCAGGTTCGGGCCACCTTGCCGTGTAAAACCCTACTCCTTTGTGGTGGATTCGCCTCAAGGGGCTGAGGATGAACTAGTACAGTGGGGAAACAACCTCGGGAGGTGTGTTCTTGAGGTTGCGGGGGAGAGGATGATCTCTCTCGTTTGGATCCGGGGTCCCTCTCTATGGTGGTGGCTAGGCCCTATTTATAATGGCCTTGGTCCTCTTCCCAAAATGAAGGCGGGAAGGGTTCGCACAACAGCCAAATTCAAAGGGAGACAACTAGTACATGCTATCCTGAAAAAAGTAGTCTTCTCCTACAAAAGCCTCTGGTTGTGACTCTGCAGTGGGCTCGGCGATGACCTCCGTCCTGCCGTCTTGGCGGTCTTGGTCTTGTTGCACCGAAATGGAAACCTTTGGCTGATTCCTTAGGACTCTACGTCTGCACTTGCCTCCTTAGCACCAAAGAGGAAACTGGTACACTGCGCCCACTGGCACCCTCTTGGCCTTGGTCATCATGGCTCACATCATCTGAACATCATGAGGTGAAGCCTGCATATAAATCTCCGCTCCTCGGGAGCCAGCCTGAGGAGACCGCTCCCCATGGAGTTCTTGGTGTCGTCCGCCTCGCGAGGCTTGGCCCTCGTGAGGGTCTTGAGTTGTTGATGCTGAAGCTGGGCCATACCAGGTCGTTGGCGTGCCATACTGTGGGCCGCAGGCAGGCAAGTCCGGGTATGCCCATTCCTAGAACGCCGACACAAATCAGTAAGAGACATCACAGAATGCACCATATCTAATAAAGTACGATTAGGACGTTCGGACACACCATTATGCTGTGGTGTTCCAGGTGGCATGAGTTGTGAAACAATTCCACATTATTTTAAATGAAGGACAAACTTGTAACTCAAATATTCGCCTCCGCAATCAGATCGTAGAAACTTTATTTTCTTGTTACGATGATTCTCCACTTCAATCTAAAATTCTTTGAACTTTTCAAATGTTTCATACTTGTGTTTTATCAAGTTGATATACCCATACTTACTTAAATCATCCATGAAGGTATAGAAAATAACGATACCCGCCGCGTGCCTCAATACTCATCGGACCGCATACATCGGTATATATTATTTCCAATAAGTCATTAGCTTGCTCCATTGTTCCAGAGAACGGAGTTTTAGTCATCTTACCCATGAGGCATGGTTCACAAGTATCAAATGATTCATAATCAAGTGATTCCAAAAGTCCATCCACATGGAGTTTCTTCATGCATTTTACACCAATATGACCTAAACGACAGTGCCATGATACGTCCATTTTGCATCATGTTTTCCTACTGTTATTTATGATGTTTTTATCCATAATAATGCTTTTTGGAGTAATTATAATGCCTTTTCTCTCATAATATGCAAGGTATACTCAAAGAGGGAAAATTCCGCCAGCAGGAAATCTGGACCTGAGGAGGCCCACGAGGTGGGCACAACCCACCTGGGCGTGCCAGGGAGCCCAGTCGCGCCCTGGTGGGTTGTGCTCACCCATGCCCACCTCCAGTGCCCATCTTCTGGTATATAAGTCATTTTGACCTAGAAAAAAAATAAGGAGATGACTTTTAGAACGGAGCGCTGCCGTCTCGAGACGAAACTTGGGCAGGAGCACTTTTGCCCTCCGGCGGAGCGATTCCGTTTGGGGAACTGCCCTCCCGGAGGGGGAAATCACCGTCATCATCATCACCAACAACTCTCCCATCTTGGGGAGGGAAATCTCAACACCATCTCATCTCAAACCCTACTTCATCTCTTGTGTTCAATCTTGTTACCGAAACTATAGATTGGTGCTTGTGGTTGACTAGTAGTGTTGATTACATCTTGTAGTTGATTACTATATGGTTTATTAGGTGGAAGATTATATGTTCAGATCCAATATGATATTGAGCATGATTATCATTTGTGAGTAGTTATTTTTGTTCTTGAGGTCACGAGAGAAATCATGTTGCAAGTAAATCATGTGAACTTGATATGTGTTCGATATTTTGATAGTATGTATGTTGTGATTCCCTTAGTGGTGTCATGTGAACATCGACTACATGACACTTCACCATATTTGGGACTAAGGGAATGCATTGTGGAGTAGCAGTTATATGATGGGTTGCGAGAGTGACAGAAGCTTAAACCCCAGTTTATGCGCTATTCCGTAAGGGACCGATTGGATCCAAAAGTTTAATGCTATGGTTAGAATTTATTCTTAATACTTTTCTCGTAGTTACGAATGTTTGCAGGAGGGTTAATCATAAGTAGGAGGTTCGTTCAAGTACGAACAACACCTTAGCACTGGTCCACCCACATATCAAATTATCAAAGTAGCAAACACGAATCAAGCCAACATGGTGAAAGTGATTAGATGAAAATCCCGTGTACCCTCAAGAACGCGTTGCTTATCATAAGAGACCGTTTTGGCCTGGCCTTTGCCTCAAAAGGATTGGGCTACCTTGCTGCACTTTTGTTACTACTGCCGTTAGTTGCTCATTACAAATTACCTTGCTATCAAACTACTCTGCTACTTACTTCAACACTTGTAGACATTACCTTGCTGAAAACCACTTGTCACTTCCTTGTGCTCCTCGTGGGGTTCGACACTCTTACTTATTGAAAAGAGCTACAATTGATCCCCTATACTTGTGGGTCATCAGTTATCCTAGGACACTCACGTGTGATGCTTCCATCTGTGGGCCCACGAGGCCATCATCGATGCATGTATCACTTTGACCGACATCGGGAGAGGTTAATTAATTTCACAATCAAGGAGGATTCTTTTTGGGTTGTATTATGGTAGGAGCATATAGTATGCGTCAAAGAGGGGAATGGGACCATCATATGTAGTACGCTTCATGAACCTCGCTTTGTGTGGGGACTTTACGGTTTTCGAGGCATGTGCCACATCGAAGTTGTGCATTTTGGGTATTCAACATATGTTTGGCCCACATGCAAAGCAATAGTGGTTGTCCTCTCGCACCCACTTAAGCGGTTATCAGCGATATTGGTGCTTTCTATCTATGGGCCCACTTGGTCCATCACTACTTTGCCTGACAATGAGAGAGGTTAATTTGACTTAGGAGGGGATTATTTTTTTGTTTGTAATAAGGTATATATATATAGGTCATGCTCTGGGATGACATGATATAGTTTGAGCACACACATGCATGTGTACGTATAATCCCTCCCATCGAGTCGAAGTGGCTAGTACCACGACACGTCATGAACCGATCTCGCTCTGTGTGGGGACTATACGATTTTTGACGCACGCGCCACATAAATGCTCTGAAATGGTATTGAAATGGTCCCTATTGAAATATGCATGAACGCATCACCTCCATACATATGCATGTAGTGGTTGTCTTCAAACGCTGCACTCCCTTGCGTGGTTATTGGCGACAAGCCTATATATTCGTCGGCCCGCATGGACATCCATGATCACCTTGATCGACAACAAGATAGGTTACCATGGCGGATTCTTCCTTTGGTTCGTGTTATCATAGTATAGGTCCTGGTGAGATTTAGAACTAATTAAGTTTGAGCGCATACTATGCATGCATGCATGCATGAATCCCCGTCATCGGCTTGAAGTGTGGTGTGACAACATATGCATCATCAACTAACCCTCAATCAGTGTGGGGATTTCTGGTTCAAAAGCACGGTTCCACATCAAAGTTGTTCCATTGTGTATTCAAACACACACCTCTCCGTACATATGTTTGGGCCACACGCAGGCAGTGGTTGTCTTCAGGGACTAGCTACTTGTGTGATTATCGGCGAGCTATCCCATCTCCGGGGTCGAGTGGACGGCCATCACTTTGACCAACAACAATATAGAGGTTGTACAACTAAGGTGGATTATTCTTGGTCCGTTTTATGATCTATCTTGGTGAGATGCCTCCTTGGTCCGCCGACTGAAAGTGTGTGTGTGTGGGGGGGGGCTGCTACTTCACACTTTGCTAGGTGAACCTCCGTGGTGGGGGGCATGCATTCATAGCTTAGGATTCCCTTCCGGCCGACACAAGGTGGGGGGGCAAGCAATACCGTGCGCTTTGCGAGATAGGTGCCACATCGAAGTTGCATTTGGTATTTGAACATCAAACCACCCTTTTCATAGATATATTTGGTCCACATGCAAGCGTGTCCGTGTTCTGACCCTCTCCCGCGTCATTTTTTGCCAAATTTAAGAACATTAGACAAGTCGGATGACGCAACAGACACGGTTAACTCACACTAACCATGTGCCACGCCGGTGCCCCTGTTAGGCACATCCACACAATACATTGGGCTCCATGAGGCTTCCCCTCTCAAAAATATCTACCTGCCTGCAGCTTTCTTCTATTTGATAACACACGGTTATTATGTTTCGACCGTGTGTGATGTTTCTTATTTCCGCTTCCACCTGCATCCCTCGAAAATATCTGCCCGCCTCGAGGGTTTTTCTGTTTCATAACACACGGTTGTTATCTCTGGACTGTGTGCAATGCACCGTCATCCAAATTTTCAATAGCCCCGGCATTTCACTCCCGCGTTTGATTCCCGCGTAGTAAAATTTTCAGTAGCCGCGTCATTTCCTCAAACACACCCCGCCCCCGCCCCTCCACACACACACACACACACCAAAACCTCCTTGGGCGTGCATGCACATACACACACACACACCCTCCCTCGCCCGAAACCCTAGCAAGGTCGTCGCCGCCGCCGCAAGGCCTCCATTGTCAATATCTGCCGGTTTGCCCGTGCAGCTTGCCCACTGATCTCCATACCCAGGCCGCCCTGAGTTTCTTAGATGATGCCTGCCAAATGCCCCCTTTCCCATAGATCCACATCCCCCACTCTAGAGCATCGCAGCCTAAGCCCAGCTACACTTCCCATGGAGCTCGAGGAGCGACTGGCCCAAAAGAGGTGTAGCGTGGTCTCTTCGCCCGACGTCGCCGAGGAAGCTGATGACCATTACTGGCCGTAGGCACTCAATCAGCTGGCTAGAGTATGTGGGTATGTCGCGGACGCCGGCTACAACATCGAAGTTGTCGGCAGCGATGACTTGAGGTGGGCTATGTCACGGGTTAAGTGGCCCACCCCCAACCCCTCGGGTTCAACCTCCATCGATCTCATCCATGGCCCCGCCGCTAATCTCCTCTGGCTCGCTGTCAAGAATTTGCCATCCTACATCCCCATCGAGCCCGTTTTGTCATTTCTGAAGGACACGTTCTGCGACACTGGCGTGGGATCCACAGCTTCCAAGTCAGAGCTCATCGATGGCGACCACAATGAGGGCACCCTCTCCGGCTCTTCCAAGGGGAAAGAACCCATCTTCTCTTCCAAGGGGAAAGAGCCCGTCTGCGACATTAGGGAGGGCACCCTACAACCATGCTCTTCCAAGGGGAAGGAGCCCATCTGCGACAACATGGAGCACATCGAGGGTCCGTGCTCTTCCTACGGGAACGAGCCCATCTATGACAAGTGAGGAAAACCATGAATTGTTTTGTCGTGCCTCTTCACAGGGGGAACCCATGTTTTGTTTTGTTGAGTCCCTTTTGTAGTGTAGTGAGAATATGTCCAGTTTTAATTGCTATATTTGGTTGTTTGCAGTATGCCTTGTTTATTTCAGTTGTTCACAGTGTGATGCTCTATATGTGCAATTATTTACTGTGCAGTACATTTCATCAATCCAGTTTTAAACATACCGATAGGAATGCATATATTTGCTTGTTGTTAAGTCTGTTATAGCTAGCATATGCCTCTTTCAAAGTTTTTGGATTGTTTGGTTATTTGTAGTTAGAATATGTCCAGTTTCAAATGCTATCTTTGTTTGTTCGTCGTATGCCTTGTTTATTCCAGTTATTCACAACGTGATGTTCTATATGTGCATGTATGAAATGTGCAGTTCAATTTCATCAATACCGGTTTCAACAATACCAATATGAATGACTACATTTGGTTCCTACATCTTGTAGTTAACATGCCTTTCCATTTTTTAACAATAACCAGTGTACTTAGACCAGCACAATACTACATTGAATGACTATGTTTGCTTGTTGTTAAATCTTAGGCCTGGTGTAGTTAACACACCTTTCCACTTGTTTTGCTTTACTAGCGTGCTTAAACCTGCACACTGAAGCTATCTTTTGGAGATTATTTTGTCTACCATGGATATATTTGGTTGATTTTTAGCCTGTTGTGCTTAACATGCCTCTCGATGTACCTACACTGGACAATTCTGGGAACGACTGCTGTTTTCCATCGAGGTTAGTTTCATCCCATGGCTTATAGATACTAACTATTCAGGATATCGGTAGCTGGTACCATATAGGCGGGGGGTGGATAAGGGACTAATCGGTGAACCAGGCTTTTAATTGAACATATCCGTAACCCATTTATTGTTAGGTTAACTAGGGCCATATATAATATATCTGAGGCTACATAGCAAAATGCACTATACTTAATATCTAAATATGCAATCCTAGGCTACATAGCAACAAGGAAGAGTGTTACCTTAATGTTCTGATGATGTCTAGATAAACGTAGAAGAGTAGCAGCAGCAGCAACAACAAAAACACAACCCTCTTTGGATACTCAACTTAGCTAGAGGTTAGAGTTAGTGTCTAGATCATGACTAACCCTGAACTAACTCCATCCAAAGAGGTGTTTGGATGACAGGGTTAGATTGATAATAAATGCACTAGGAGAACTAGCTCCAATTAGCACCTCTTGGGTTGGATAGTTTTTTTGGGTGGGTTAGATGCAACTAGCTCAAACTAGCCCTCATGTTTGGATATACTTTAGGGCTATTTGAGCCCGAACTAGCTCAAACTAACTCTAACCCATGTATACATCAATAGTTAATCAGCCGATAATTTGTAAGAATGCAATAAACTCCTTCCGTCCCATAATATAAGATGTTAATTCATCTAATATGTGAGTATACAGGATGTTATAAGATATTATAAAAGAGTGTTTTACTACATCATTGTGCAATTGCTATTTAGCTTCTAATATTAACTTGGTGCTTTTAGGTACATATGTCATTGGTAAAGATCCGCGCTTTGACCCTTTCTGCGTATGGGGCAATGAGATACCGATGAACTAGCATCAAGTGAGGAAGCTGGTAAAGATTATTAGTAAAATGAGTCAAAAGATGGCAATTGAACTATTTGTTACACTTTATCCAAGACAACATCGAACTGCAGGATGGTAAGTAAGAAATCTGCAGCCTTCTTTTTACTGCCCATAATGAGTTGTGTTAGATGACAATGTCTGAATCTTTTTCCTTTTGTAGTGGTTCCCAAAGCAGTTTACTCAAGATTACCTCTCAAACTACATGATTGGTGGACATGCAAAGGTTAAAGTATTTCTACCAGAACACGATGATTATCTACATGTTTTCATGAAGACCGTGAAGGATGGGCGGCCGACCATCACAAGGGGTTAGACTAGAGTCGTGCGTGCCTTCTACATGGAGGAGGGCATAATATGGGCATTCCGCTTCACCTTGTTCAACAACCAGAATGTATTTCACCTCTTTCTTTACCATCTTTAATCGTACAAGTATACAACCATGGTTCATCATTATTTATTTGGTTCTTATGTAATTCTTGAACATCTGTACCTATGAATTGTATGGTGCATTGGTTGTTTGAACCTGATGGATATGAATAAAGCTATAGCATACATTCAAATTCAAATCCGGTACAATTTGAAATAGCAGCAATTAAATTACGGTGAAATTACGCACTGCAGGTCATTATGGCACACACGGTTGGTAAAACACAAACGAATGCGATATACACCATAATCTAACATGGTTCACAGAGAGGAAACATGTGCAAGCATGCACCTAGTTGTCATTTGCAAAGCGTGTGCGATGTCAGACAATAACACAAACGGTGTGGGAAAACTAAACGTTTGTGATAGTTGCCTTATCGTACACAATTCGCAACCATGAACTATTTCTGATGTGTTATGCATCGTAAACGTTGCACCACAGAATAGCGTGTGCAACAGTTGTCGTGTATGACGATGTTACGACGGTCCGACGTTTTGTAATCTTATCCGACACTCGTACGACGATTAGCTAATTGATACGTCTCCAACATATCTATAATTTTTGATTGCTCCATGCCATATTATCTACTGTTTTGGGCAATACTGGGCTTTATTATCCACTTTTATATTACTTTTGGGACTAACCTATTAACCGGAGGCCCAGCCCAGATTTGTTGTTTTATGCCTATTTCAGTGTTTTGAAGAAAAGGAATATTAGACGGAGTCGAAACGGAACGAAATCAACTAGAGAAGTTATTTTTGGAACGAAAGCCACCCGATGGACTTGGACCCCACGTCAAGGAAGGAACGAGTAAGCCATGAGGGTGGGGCGCGCGCCCACCCCCCTAGGGCGCGCCCCCTGCCTCGTGGGGCCCTCGTGGCTCCCCTGACGTACTTCTTCTGCCTATATAACTCCACGTACACTAAAACTTTGAGAACGGAGATTAGATCGGGAGTTTCACCGCCATAAGCCTCCGTAGCCACCAAAAGTCAATCGGGACCCTGTTTCGGCACCCTGCCGGAGAGCGGATCCATCACCGGTGGCCATCTTCATCATCCCGGCGCTCTCCATGACTAGGAGGGAGTATTTCTCCCTCGGGGCTGAGGGTATGTACCAGTAGCTATGTGTTTGATCTCTCTCTCTCTCTCTCTCTCTCTTGTGTTCTTGAGATGATACGATCTTGATGTATCGCGAGCTTTGCTATTATAGTTGGATCTTATGTTTCTCCTCCCCCTCTTCTCTCTTGTAATGAATTGAGTTTCCCCTTTGGAGTTATCTTATCGGATTGAGTCTTTAAAGATTTGAGAACACTTGATGTATGTATTGCCGTGCGTATCTGTGGTGACAATGGGATACCACGTGATTCACTTGATGTATGTTTTGGTGATCAACTTGCGGGTTCCGCCCATGAACCTATGCATAGGGGTTGGCACATGTTTTTGTCGTGATTCTCCGGTAGAAACTTTGGGGCACTCTTTGAGGTTCTATGTGTTGGTTGAATAGATGAATCTGAGATTGTGTGATGCATATCGTATAATCATACCCGCCGATACTTGAGGTGACATTGGAGTATCTAGGTGACATTAGGGTTTTGGTTGATTTGTGTCTTAAGGTGTTATTCTAGTACGAACTCTAGGGCTATTTGTGACACCTATAGGAATAGCCCAATGGATTGATTGGAAAGAATAACTTTGAGGTGGTTTCGTACCCTACCATAATCTCTTTGTTCTTTCTCCGCTATTAGTGACTTTGGAGTGACTCTTTGTTGCATGTTGAGGGATAGTTATGTGATCCAATTATGTTAGTATTGTTGAGGGAACTTACACTAGCGAAAGTATGAACCCTAGGCCTTGTTTCAACACATTGCAATACTGTTTACGCTCACTTTTATCATTCGTTACCTTGCTGTTTTTATATTTTCAGATTACAAAACTATTATCTACTATCCATATACCACTTGTATCACCATCTCTTCGCCGAACTAGTGCACCTATACAATTTACCATTGTATTGGGTGTGTTGGGGACACAAGAGACTCTTTGTTATTTGGTTGCAGGGTTGCTTGAGAGAGACCATCTTCATCCTACACCTCCTACGGATTGATAAACCTTAGTTCATCCACTTGAGAGAAATTTGCTACTGTCCTACAAACCTCTGCACTTGGAGGCCCAACAACGTCTACAAGAAGAAGGTTGTGTAGTAGACATCAAGCTCTTTTCAGGCGCCGTTGCCGGGGAGGTGAGTGCTTGAAGGTATATCTTTAGATCTTACAATCGAGTCTTTTAGTTTCTTGTTTTATCACTAGTTTAGTTTATAAAAGAAAACTATAAAAAAATGGAATTGAGTTTGTCTCATACGCTTCACCTTCTTAATATCTTTCGTGAGTATGATGGAAAGGAAAATTGTGCTCAAGTACTAGAATAAGAAATCTATAAAATGTTTGGCACTAAATCTTTGAATGATGAGCATGATTGCAATGTTGTTAGTATGAATTCATTGAATACCCATGATGCTAATGATGATTGCACTAGTTATGATGAAAATGCCTCCTATAAACATGTCAATTTTTGTGGAGTGCATGTTTGCAACTACACACCAAATAGGGAAGATAGATATTGCAAGGGGCATAAGTACTTATAAACCAAATTGTTGCAAGAAGAGCTAGATGAATGTGCTGAAAATTTATTTTTTCTTAGCCCTACATGTGAACTTTGCAATGAACGTGATCATTTTAGTACCCAATGCAAATTGTTTCATGATCGTATTGTGTCCAAAAATTGTGATGACTTGATTTCCCTTGCACATCATAATGAACTTAGCTTGCTATTGGGTTATGAAGAAATTAAATGTATAACTAAGGATATTCCAAAATTTGCCCTTGATAAAGTTCTTCATTTTGATCTAGAGAATATTTATATTGCCAATTACATAAAGAAAAGAAAACAAATAGAAGATGAAGAGAATACTAATGAAAGGGAAGAGACTTCCCAATATCCTCCTATTATTTCTTATGATGAATCAGGTAACGAGGAGGAGCCTCCTATTCAACGAATCTCACTAATAAGGAGCTCCAAAAAGAGGATTGAACCCACACATGATGTGGTGAAGAAGAAGAAAAGAAAAAGGAAGAGAGGTAAAAAGATATCTCTCCCAAATAGTGTTGCTCCTATTACTATTGTGCCTCATGAAAATATAATTGTGTAAGATAATGATACTTCTTATGATCTTGAAAATCTTTTTGGCACTTTCTTGGAAGAATATGATAATTGCTATATTATTGGTGCTATCCATACAATTAATGATGAGAGTCATTATGCTTATTATATGAAAAGGCCCAAGCTTGGGGATGCTATGTTTGATGAAGATGATGTTTTTGAGAATATATTTGCTGCAATTAATGTTTTTCCCAAGCTTGGGAAGGCTATGTTTAATGACGATATTTTTAGTCTCCCAAGTTCTGATATGCAAATTTATAATGATGATAGCATGCCTCCTACCTATGATGATTATTGTGATGATACTTATGCCATAAAAAGTAGTGATTATATTTATAAAACTTGTCATGATTATGGTTACCCATTCTCTGAACATTATTCTTTTAATGTGGAAACAATTTATAGTATTCGAGTTTCTTATGACACTTCCACTATCCCGAATGAGAATAATTTTGCTTATGTGGAGAGTAATAAAATTTCTATGCTTGTAGATCATGAAAAGAATGCTTTAGGTGCTGGTTATATTGTTTAATTCATTCATGATGCTAATTAAAATTATTATGAGGGAGGAATATATGCTTGTAGGAATTGCAATAATATCAAGTTTCCTCTCTATGTGCTTAAAGTTTTGAAGTTATGCTTGTTTTACCTTCCTATGCAAGTTGATTCTTGTTCCCATAAGTTGTTTGCTCACAAAATCCCTATGCATACGAAGTGGGTTAGACTTAAATGTGCTATTCATATTCTTCATGATGCTCTCTTTATGTTTCAATTCTTATCCTTTATGTGAGCATCATTAAAATCGTCATGCCTAGCTAGAGGCGTTAAACAATAGCGCTTGTTGGGAGGCAACCCAACTTTATCTTTGTTTCTTTCTTTTTGTTCCTGTTTAGAAATAAATAATTCATATAGCCTCTGTTTAGATGTGGTTTTATGCTTTTAATTAGTGTTTGTGCCAAGTAGAACCTTTGGGAAGACTTGGGGGAAGTCTTTCTGATCATGCTGTAAAAAACAGAAACTTTAGCGCTCACGAGAATTGCTGCCATTTTTATTTGGAGTGTGATATTTAGTTAATTCTTTTTGCAGATGATTAATAGATAAATTACTCAGGTCCAGAAATTTATTTGAGAATTTTATGAGTTCCATAAGTATACGTTTGATCTAGATTACTACAGACTGTTCTGTTTTTGACAGATTCTGTTTTTCATGTGTTGTTTACTTGTTTTGATGAATCTATGAGTAGTATCGGAGGGTATGAACCATATATAAGTTGGAATACAGTAGTTTTAACACAAATATAAATAAAGAATTAGTTCATTACAGTACCTTGAAGTGGTGATTTATTTTCTTATACTAACGGAGCTTACGAGTTTTCTGTTAAGTTTTGTGTTGTGAAGTTTTCAATTTTTGGGTAAGGATTCGATGGACTATGGAATAAGGAGTGGTAAGAGCCTAAGCTTGGGGATGCCCAAGACACCCCAAGGTAATATTCAAGGATAGACAAGAGCCTAAGCTTGGGGATTCCCCGGAAGGCATCCCCTCTTTCGTCTTCGTTCATCGGTAACTTTACTTGGAGCTATATTTTTATTCACCACATGATATGTGTTTTGCTTGGAGCGTCAATTTATTTTGTTAGGATTTTCTTGCTGTTATTTAGAACAATGTTTTGCATCTTTTTTTCAATAAAAGTGGCATTGATAGCCTTTACTATGCTTATGTCACAAGTATACATGTTGCTGTTTGAAAACAGAAAGTTTACCGCTGTTGCAATAATTCCCTAGAAAAGTCAGAATGTGATAAAATGTTGAAACCTTTTGCATATTAAGCTCTGATAAATTTAATACAGTGGGAATTTTCTTTAATAATTTTTGGAGCTAGGGAAGTATGGATGTTGCAGCATTCTTTACAGACTATCCTGTTTAGGCAGATTGCTGTTATGTTTGCATTGTTTGCATATGTTTGCTTCTTTAATGATTCTATTTGAGGATAGGACTATTAAATATGAACAGGCATTTAGTATGCAATGTTGAATAATAATTTTAGTGATTTGCTACAGTAGAGTATGATAAGGTTTTGGCAATGGTTTATACTAACTTATCTCACGAGTCCTTGTTGAGTTTTGTGTGGATGAAGCTTTTGAGATTTAGGGAGACCGTGATATGAGAGGAATTAAGGAGACACAAAGGCTCAAGCTTGGGGATGCCCAAGGCACCCCAATATAATATTTCAAGAAGTCTCAAGCATCTAAGCTTGGGGATGCCCCGGTTGGCATCCCACCTTTCTTCTTCAACAATTATTGGTTAGTTTCGGTTGATCCTAAGTTTTTGCTTCTTCACATGATGTTTGCTATTCTTAGATGTCATTTTATTTTGCTTTGCTCTCTGTTTGAATAGAATACCAAGACCTGAAATTATTAAATGTTTGAGAGTCTTCACATAGTTGCATAATTATCCGACTACTCATTGAGCTTCACTTATATCTTTCGGAGTAGTTTGTCATTTGCTCTAGTGCTTCACTTATATCTTTTAGAGCATGGTGGTAGTTTTATTTTAAAGAAATAGATGAACTCTCATGCTTAACTTAGATTATTTTGAGAGTCTTAAATAGCATGGTAATTTGCTTAAAATCCTAATATGCTATGTATTCAAGAATAATAAAATTCTCTTATGAGTGTGTTGAATGCTATGAGAAGTTTGATACTTGATAATTGTTTTGAGATATGGAGATGGTGATATTAGAGTCATGCTAGTTGAGTAGTTGTGAATTTGATAAACACTTGTGTTGAAGTTTGTGATTCCCGTAGCATGCACGTATGGTGAACCGTTATGTGATGAAGTCGGAGCATGATTTATTTATTGATTGTATTCCTTATGAGTGGCGGTCGGGGACGAGCGATGGTCTTTTCCTACCAATCTATCCCCCTAGGAGCATGCGCGTAGTACTTTGCTTCGATAACTAATAGATTTTTACAATAAGTATGTGAGTTCTTTATGACTAATGTTGAGTCCATGGATTATACGCACTCTCACCCTTCCACCATTGCTAGCCTCTCTAATAGCGCACACTTTTCGCCGGTACCATAAACCCACCATTTACCTTCCTCAAAACAGCCACCGTACCTACCTATTATGGCATTTCCATAGCCATTCCAAGATATATTGCCATGCAACTTTCCACCGTTCCGTTTATTATGACACGCTTCATCATTGTCATATTGCTTAGCATGATCATGTAGTTGACATCGTATTTGTGGCAAAGCCACCGCTCATAATTCTTTCATACATGTCACTCATGAGTCATTGCACATCCCGGTACACCGCCGGAGGCATTCATATAGAGTCATGTTTTGTTCTAAGTATTGAGTTGTAATTCTTGAGTTGTAAGAAAAATAAAAGTGTGATGATCATCATTATTAGAGCATTGTCCCAGTGAGGAAAGGATGATGGAGACTATGATTCCCCCACAAGTCGGGATGAGACTCCGGACGAAAAAAAAGAGGCCAAAGAAGCCCAAATAAAAAAAGAGAGGCCATAAAAAAGTGAAGGCCCAAATAAAAAAAATAAAAAAAAATAAAAAATGAGAGAAAAAGAGAGAAGGGGCAATGCTACTATCCTTTTACCACACTGGTGCTTCAAAGTAGCACCATGATCTTCATGATAGAGAGTCTCCGATGTTGTCACTTTCATATACTAGTGGGAATCTTTAATTATAGAAGTTGGCTTGTATATTCCAATGATGGGCTTCCTCAAAATGCCCTTGGTCTCCGTGAGCAAGCAAGTTGGATGCACACCCACTAGTTTCTTTTGTTGAGCTTTCATACACTTATAGCTCTAGTGCATCCGTTGCATGGAAATCCCTACTCACTCACATTGATATCTATTGATGGGCATCTCCATAGCCCGTTGATACGCCTAGTTGATGTGAGACTATTTTCTCCTTTTTTCTCTTCTCCACAACCACCATTCTATTCCACTTATAGTGCTATGTCCATGGCTCACGCTCATGTATTGCATGAAGATTGAAAAGGTTTGAGAACATCAAAAGTATGAAACAATTGCTTGGCTTGTCATCGGGGTTGTGCATGATTTAAATATTTTGTGTGGTGAAGATAGAGCATAGCCAGACTATATGATTTTGTAGGGATAGCTTTCTTTGGCCATGTTATTTTGAGAAGACATAATTGCTTAGTTAGTATGCTTGAAGTATTATTATTTTTATGTCAATATGAACTTTTGTCTTGAATCTTTTGGATCTGAATACTCATGCCACAATTAAGAAGAATTACATTGAAATTATGCCAAGTAGCACTCCGCATCAAAAATTCTGTTTTTATCATTTACCTACTTGAGGACGAGCAGGAATTAAGCTTGGGGATGCTTGATACGTCTCCAACGTATCTATAATTTTTGATTGCTCCATGCTATATTATCTACTGTTTTGGGCAATATTGGGCTATATTATCCACTTTTATTTAACTTTCGGGACTAACCTATTAACCGGAGGCCCAGCCCAGATTTGTTGTTTTATGCCTATTTCAGTGTTTTGAAGAAAAGGAATATCAGACGGAGTCGAAACGGAAGGAAATCAACTAGAGAAGTTATTTTTGGAACGAAAGCCACCCGATGGACTTGGACCCCACGTCAAGGAAGGAACGAGGAAGCCACGAGGGTGGGGGGCGCGCCCACCCCCTAGGGCGCGCCCCCCTACCTCGTGGGGCCCTCGTGGCTCCCCTGATGTACTTCTTTCGCCTATATAACTCCACGTACCCTAAAACTTTGAGAAAAGAGATTAGATCGGGAGTTCCGCCGCCAGAAGACTCCGTAGCCACCAAAAGTCAATCGGGACCCTGTTCCGGCACCCTGCCGAAGGGGGGGATCCCTCACCGGTGGCCATCTTCATTATCCCGGCGGCGCTCTCCATGACGAGGAGGGAGTAGTTCTCCCTCGGGGCTGAGGGTATGTACCAGTAGCTATGTGTTTGATCTCTCTCTCTCTCTCTCTCTCGTGTTCTTGAGATGATACGATCTTGATGTATCGCGAGCTTTACTATTATAGTTGGATCTTATGTTTCTCCTCCCCCTCTTCTCTCTTGTAATGAATTGAGTTTCCCCTTTGGAGTTATCTTATCGGATTGAGTCTTTAAAGATTTTAGAACACTTAATGTATGTCTTGCCGTGCATATCTGTGGTGACAATGGGATACCACGTGATTCACTTGATGTATGTTTTGGTGATCAACTTGTGGGTTCCGGCCATGAACCTATGCATAGGGGTTGGCACACGTTTTCATCGTGATTCTCTGGTAGAAACTTTGGGGCACTCTTTGAGGTTCTATGTGTTGGTTGAATAGATGAATCTGAGATTGTGTGATGCATATCGTATAATCATACCCACGGATACTTGAGGTGACATTGGAGTATCTAGGTGACATTAGGGTTTTGGTTGATTTGTGTCTTAAGGTGTTATTCTAGTACGAACTCTAGGGTTGTTTGTGACACCTATAGGAATAGCCCAATGGATTGATTGGAAAGAATAACTTTGAGGTGGTTTCGTACCCTACCATAATCTCTTCGTTCGTTCTCCCCTATTAGTGACTTTGGAGTGACTCTTTGTTGCATGTTGAGGGATAGTTATGTGATCCAATTATGTTAGTATTGTTGAGGGAACTTACACTAGCGAAAGTATGAACCCTAGGCCTTGTTTCAACACATTGCAGTACTGTTTACGCTCAGTTTTATCATTCGTTACCTTGCTGTTTTTATATTTTCAGATTACAAAAACTATTATCTACTATCCATATACCACTTGTATCACCATCTCTTCGCCAAACTAGTGGACCTATACAATTTGCCATTGTATTGGGTGTGTTGGGGACACAAGAGACTCTTTGTTATTTGGTTGCAGGGTTGCTTGAGAGAGACCATCTTCATCCTACGCCTCCTACAGATTGATAAAACTTAGGTCATCCACTTGAGGGAAATTTGCTACTGTCCTACAAACCTCTGCACTTGGAGGCCCAACAACGTTGTAACTTCGTCGATGCGACTATATCTCCCACGTGTTGAGGCACGACTTAGAGGCATAATCGCATTGAAGGCATATGTCGCAAGTTAGGCAATCTTCACAACATCCCATGTAATATGATAATAAAAGGGGAGATAACATAGTTGGCTTACACTCGCCATGTCAATCAAGTACATAAATAACATTACATCATCCAAACACTCATGGCCCGACTACGGCGCCAAAATAAAAGATAACCCAACAAGCGACACGGTCCCAATCACCCCCAACTGGGCACCACTACTGATCATCGGGAAAGGAAACATAGTAACGTTGAGAGTCTTCGTCGAACTCCCACTTGAGCTCATACGCGTCTCCTGGAGCGGAATCATCAGGACCTGCATCTGGTGTAATAGTAATCTGTGAGCCACAGGGACTCAGCAATCTCGCACCCTCGCGATCAAGACTATTTAAGCTTATAGGTAAGGCAAGGTAAAAATATGTGGAGCTGCAGCAAGCGACTAGCATATATGGTGGCTAACTTATTCGCAAAAGAGAGCGAGAAGAGGAGGCAAAGCACGAGCGAGAAACTAGAGGACAACCTGCACAAACATTACCCCAACACCGTGTCCACTTCCCGGACTCCGCCGAGAAGAGGCCATCACGGTAACACACTCAGTTGATGTAACACCCCGGATGTAACTTTCCCAATTTGTACTCCAACTCTTGCCGTTTCTGGCATTAAGTTATATTTATTTCCTCGGGTTCGGGTTTTTGTCTCCGTGTGTTGTTGTCGTTGTCATGCATCTCATATCATGTTATCATGTGCATTGCATTTGCATACGTGTTCATCTCATGCATTCGAGCATTTTCTCCGTTGTCCGTTTTGCATTCCGGCGCTTCGTTCTCCTCCGGTGGTCATTTCTAGCTTTCTTTCATGTGTGGGGATTAAACATTTCCGGATTGGACCGGGACTTGCCAAGCGGCCTTGGTTTACTACCGGTAGACCGCCTGTCAAGCTTCGTACCATTTGGACTTCGTTTGATACTCCAACAGTTAACCGAGGGACCGAAAAGGCCTCGTGTGTGTTGCAGCCCAACACCCCTCCAATTTGGCCCAAAACCCACCAAACTTTGCTCCATGTCCTAGAGCATTCGATCACGATCGCGTGGCCGAAAACCGCACCTCATTTGGACTCTCCTAGCTCCCCCTATGCCTATATATACACCCCCCTCCAAAAAATTCGCGGATCCCCCTCCTCAAACCCTAAAAAAATCCCTCTCCGCCGCCGCCGGACAACGTCCGTGCGAGCTGGACGTGTCCGGATTCTGCCGCCGCCAACCCCGCATCGCCACATGGCAGGTGCCACCCACCGCCGCTGCCGGCCCGCCCGAGCCCGCGGGAGGCCCCCGCGGCCCAGGTCGGCGCCGCCGCCGCCCGACTTCTTCCTCCTCCCGCGCTCCCGAGCGACCGCCGCCTCCTTCGCCGGCTCCAGCCACCGGGAGCCGCGCCGCCGCTGCCCTTCGCAAACTCCGGCCGCCCGAGGTGCCCGGGTTGCCGCACCGGACCGCCCCGCGCCGCGACTCGCCCCCACCCGACCTCCTCGCCGCGGCCATCGCCGGCCAGCGCCGCCCCGGCTTCCTCCCCTCGCCACCGCACCTTCTTCGGCCTCCCTTGTCTACTCCGGCCACCACCGCGGCCATTTCCAGTGACCTCGGCGCGGATTGCTACAGTAACTACTACAGTACCGGGCGCCAGATCCAGATCTAAAAAAAACCCTAGGGTTGACTTTCCCCCTCTCCCATCATTTTTTATGCAAACTTTGACCTGTGATATCTCCGCATCCGTAGCTCCGATTTGGGCATATAGTATATCAAAATGCTGTTAGAAGGAGTTTCATTTCATTCATTTCATTCCATTGCATCATTTTCATTTGAGTTCATCTTGATGCCCGAAATGCTGTTAGAAGGAGGCTTCATGAGTTAATTGTCAGATCTGCTAGTTCATCTTAGACTTTTGTCATTTTTGCCATGATTGTTGTGTGCATGATATGCCCGTGAGTTCTTCATATGTTTTGTTAAGGGTTTTGTCATCTATCCAAAGGTGCAACCCATGTATTTTTAGGATGTGTGTGGTGACTTGTGCAAGCTTGCAAAGTGAGGCACCCGGTCAATCTGTTTTCAGGGACTTGGTAGTTTTCACTAAGTCTGGGATTATTTAGTTCATGATGCCATATGTTCTTGTTGTTTCCTAGTGATCCGTGCCTCTTTTGAGGATGATCAGTAAAGGAGTTTTGATAATATTGTTATTCTCTATCCATCCATATCTTTGTTTGCAATTATGGAGCAACCTAGCTTGAGTCAATCGAGCTCTACTTTTGCTTCGTTGTGAATCTGGGCAGATCGTCAACTTGTTTGTGATTTTGCCGATGTTATTGTAGTTGATCTGTGCATGCTATGCCATTGTTCTTGCCATGTCTAACTGGTATTTTGTGCCTTCTTAATGGATGTATACTTGTCTTGCCATGACTTGCACCGTAGTGAGTGCATCGAGCTCGTAAACATGCCTTCGTGAGTTATGTTTCAGCATGTCCCAGTTTTCACCAAGTCTGAAAACTGATTATGTTTTTGCTATGTTCGTGTGCTTGTTAGTATATTTTGTGCTCCCTGTTGGCTCAAGGTCACTAAGTGACTTTTGTTAAGCTTGTTGACTAGCTCCCTGCCATGTCTTTCTTTGTCATGTTCAGGTCCTGTAGCATGTTGTTTTGTTGCTCCGAAGAGGGCTATATGATCTGAAATTTCAGACAAGTGTTAATTTCACTAAGTCTGAAATCTGTTTTGCATTTGCGTTTTTGCCATGCGTGTTTGAGCCTCATAATGGATGAATTGGCCGTAGCTCAGTGCTAGACTTTTGTTAAGCATCTTGTGTGCATTCCTGCCATGTATTCTTTTGTCTTGTTTGGTGGCTGTAGCATGTTCATTTCGTTGCATTTAGAGGCCTACTTGCTGTAAATCGCAGACCGGTGTCATTCTTAAATCGCTTGCCATTTCCAAACCGTAACTCCGATTCCGGCGTTCTTTATATTTTTTTCAAGCGATTTCATCTCATGCATTTCCTGTTGAGGCCAGCTTCATGCATTTCCTGTCATATCTTGCATTTTGCATCCCGCATCGCATCCCGCATAGCATATCATCTTTGCATCGTGTTGTTTGAGTTTGCACGTGGTTGATTGTATCCTTGTTGCTTGTTTGTCTTGTTTGGGTAGAGCCGGGAGACGAGTTCGCTAACGAGGAGCCCGTTGAGTTTGCTTTTGAGGATCCAGTCAACTCTGACAACTGTGCAGGCAAGATGATCATACCCTCGAAATCACTACTATCTTTGCTATGCTAGTTTGCTCGCTCTTTTGCTATGCCATTGCTACGATGCCTACCACTTGCTTGCAAGCCTCCCAAATTGCCATGTCAAACCTCTAACCCACCATTGTCCTAGCACACCGTTGATTGGCTATGTTACCACTTTGCTCAGCCCCTCTTATAGCGTTGCTAGTTGCAGGTGAAGATTGGAGGCCGTTCCTTGTTGGAACATTTATTTACTTGTTGGGATATCATTATATTGCTATGTTATCTTAATGCATCTATATACTTGGTAAAGGGTGGAAGGCTCGGCCTCTCGCCTAGTGTTTTGTTCCACTCTTGCCGCCCTAGTTTCCGTCATATCGGTGTTATGTTCCCGGATTTTGCGTTCCTTATGCGGTTGGGTTATAATGGGAACCCCTTGATAGTTCGCCTTGATTAAAACTTTTCCAGCAATGCCCAACCTTGGTTTTACCATTTGCTACCTAGCCTTTTCTTTCCCTTGGGTTCTGCAGACTCAAGGGTCATCTTATTTTAACCCCCCCGGGCCAGTGCTCCTTTGAGTGTTGGTCCAAACCGTCAGCCGCCGGTGGCTACCAGGGGCAACTCTGGGCTGGCCTACCGGAAGTTTAGACAATCTGAGTGTGCCTTGAGAAAGAGATATGTGCAGCTCCTATCGGGATTTGTCGGCACATTCGGGCGGTGTTGCTGGTCTTGTTTTAACCTGTCGAAGTGTCTTGAGTTACCGAGATACCGAGTCTGACCGGGAATGTCTTGGGAGGAGGTCTATTCCTTCGTTGACCATGAGAGCTTGTCATGGGCTAAGTTGGGACTCCCCTGCAGGGATTGAACTTTCGAAAGCCGTGCCCGTGGTTATGGGCAGATGGGAATTTGTTAATGTACGGTTGTAGATAACTTGAACCTTAATTAATTAAAATGTATCAACCGAGTGTGTTACCGTGATGGCCTCTTCTCGGCGGAGTCCGGGAAGTGGACACGGTGTTGGAGTAATGTTTGCGCAGGTTGTTCTCTAGTTTCTCGCTCGTGCTTTGCCTCCTCTTCTCGCTCTCCTTTGCGAATAAGTTAGCCACCATACTTGCTAGTCGCTTGCCGCAGCACCACTCATATTTTACCTTGCCTTACCTATAAGCTTGAATAGTCTTGATCGCGAGGGTGCGAGATTGCTGAGTCCCCGTGGCTCACAGATTACTATTACACCAGATGCAGGGCCCGATGATTCCGCTCCAGGAGACGCGTATGAGCTCATGTGGGAGTTCGACGAAGACTCTCAACGATACTATGTTTCCTTTCCCGATGATCAGTAGTGGTGCCCAGTTGGGGGTGATTGGGACCGTGTCGCATGTTGGGTTCTCTTTTATTTTGGCGCCGTAGCCGGGCCATGAGTGTTTGGATGATGTAATGTTAATTTATGCACTTGATTGACGTGGCGAGGGTAAGCCAACTATGTTCTCCCCTTTATTATTCATATTACATGGGATGTTGTGAAGATTGCCTAACTTGCGACATATGCCTTTAATGCGATTATGTCTCTAAGTCGTGCCTCGACACGTGGGAGCTATAGTCGCATCGAGGGTGTTACAGTTGATTCATTTTAAATAAATTAAGGTTCAAGTTATCTACAACCGGACATTAACAAATTCCCATCTACCCATAACTACGGGCACGGCTTTCAAAAGTTCAATCCCTGCAGGGGAGTCCCAACTTAGCCCATGACAAGCTCTCACGGTCAACGAAGGAATAGACCTCCTCCCAAGATGTTCCGATCAGACTCGGTATCTCGGTTACTCAAGACACTTCGACAGGTTAAAACAAGACCAGCAACACCGCCCGAATGTGCCGACAAATCCCGATAGGAGCTGCACATATCTCTTTCTCAGGGCACACTCAGATTGTCCTAGGTACGGGTAGGCCAGCCCAGAGTTGCCCCTGGTGTCCACCGGTAGCTGACAGGTGGACCAACACTCAGAGGAGCACTGGCCCGGGGGGGTTAAAATAATGATGACCCTTGAGTCTGCAGAACCCAAGGGAAAGAAAAGGCTAGGTGGCAAATGGTAAAACCAATGTTGGGCATTGCTGGAAAAGCTTTAATCAAGTCGAACTATCAAGGGGTTCCCATTATAACCCAACCGCGTAAGGAACGCAAAATCCGGGAACATAACACCGATATGACAGAAACTAGGGCGGTAAGAGTGGAACAAAACACTAGGCGAGAGGCCGAGCCTTCCACCCTTTACCAAGTATATAGATGCATTAAGATAGCAAGATAATATAATGATATCCCAACAAGTAAATAAAGGTTCCAACAATGAACGACCTTCAATCTTCACCTGCAACTAGCAACGCTATAAGAGGGGCTGAGCAAAGCGGTAATATAGCCAATCAACGGTTTGCTAGGACATGGTGGGTTAGAGGTTTGACATGGCAATTTGGGAGGCTTGAAAGCAAATGGTAGACATCGTAGCAATGGCATAGCAAAAGAGCGAGCAAACTAGCATAGCAAAGATAGTAGTGATTTTGAGGGTATGATCATCTTGCCTGCACAGTTGTCAGAGTTGACTGGATCCTCAAAAGCAAACTCAACGGGCTCCTCGTTAGCAAACTCGTCTCCCGGCTCTACCCAAGCAAGACAAACAAGCAACAATGATACAATCAACCACGTGCAAGACCAAGCAATATGATGCAATGATGATATGCTATGCGGAATGCGATGCGGGATGCAAAATGCAAGATATGACAGGAAATGCATGAACCTGGACTCAACATGGAAAACCAAGTGTTCCACTGGAAAGATGAGATGAAATCGCTTGAAAACAATAAAAAGAATGCCGGAATCGGAGTTACGATTTGGAAATGCCAAGCGATTCAAAAATGACACCGGTCTGCGATTTACAGCAAGTAGGCATCTAAATGCAATGAGATGAACATGCTAAACCAACCAAACATGACAACAAAATACATGGCAGGGATGCATACAAGATGCTTAACAAAAGTCTAGCACTGAGCTACGGCCAATTCATCCATAAACAGGTTCAAACAAGCATGGCAAAAATGCATATGGCAAACAGATCTCAGACTTAGTGAAATTAACACTTGTCTGGAATTTCAGATCAGGTAGCACTCTTCGGAGCAACAAAACTACATGCTACAGGATCTGAACATGGCCAAGTAAAGCATGGCATGGATCTACTCAAAGAGCTTAACAAAAGTTCCTTAGTGACCTTGAGCCAAAAAGGACCAAAAAATACAATTGCAAGCATGTGAACATAGCAAAAACATAATCAGTTTTCATACTTAGTGAAAACTGGAGCAAGCTGAAATATAGCTCAAGTAGGCATGTTTATGAGCTCGATGCACTAACTACGGTGCAAGTCATGGAAAGAAAAGCATACACCTATCAATAAGGCACAAAATTCAAGCTAGACATGTCAAGAACAATAGCATAGCATGCACGGATCAACTACAACATCATCGGCAAAATTGCAAACAAGTTGACAATCTGCCCAGATTCACAATGTAGCAAAAGTAGAGCTTGATTGACTCAAGCTAGGGTGCTCCATAATTGCAAACAAAGACATGGATGGATAGAGCACTACAAGATTAACAAAACATCCTTACTGATCATCCTCAAAAGAGGCACGGATCACTAGGAAACAACATGAACATATGGCATCATGAGATAAACAGCTGCAAGACTTAGTGAAATTACTAAGTCCCTGAAAACAGAATTAGCAAGTGCACCACTTTGCAAGCTTGCACAAGTCACCACACACATCACAAAAATACATGGGTTGCACCTCTGCAAAGATGACAAAACGCTTAACAAAACACATGTAGAGCATCAGGGCATATCATGCACACATTAATCATGGCAAAAATGACAAAAAGCTAAACGGAGTAGCAGATCTGGCAATTATCTCAAGTAGCCCTCTTCTAACAGCATTTCGGGCGACAAGATTAACTCAAATGAAAATGATGCAATGGATTTAAATGATTTACGCTCTGAGATGAACATTTTGATATGCTATATGCATGAATCGGAGCTGCGGATGCAAAGTTACAGGGTCATGAACATGTGCACATGAACTGAAAATATCTGGGACTTAGACGAATATGACCTAGGGTTTTTTGGATCTAGATATCGCGCACGGAAATCGAGGCGGCCGGAGCACTGTAGACCGGCGGTGGGGATTACGTCAGAGGAGGTCGCGGGAGTGGCCGAACGACGAGGAGGCGGGGACGACGGTGGCGGCGCTCGGCGGTGGCCGCGGCGGGGTCGGGCGGCGGCGGGCGCGCCGGCTCGGGCGGCGAAGCCGAGGCTTCCCGCGGGCGGCGGCGGCGAGGTACGCGGCAAGGGGCGTCGGGCGGAGGAGGAAGAAGGAGGCGGCGGCGGCGGCTCCTCTGGCCCGTGCGCGGGCGCGGGCGGGCCGGCCACGGGCCGCGGCGGGCTCCGGCGGCGGCGGTGGAGAGAGAGGGAGGCGGCGTATGGGATGCTGCCACGTGGCGGCGGACACGGCGGCGGACACGTCCGTCGGCAGGGAAAGTGTCCGGCGGCGCGCGAGGTGGATTTTTAGGGTTTCGGGGAAGGAGGAGATCCGAATTTCGGGGGGGGGGGGACTTTAAATAGGCATAGAGGGAGCTAGGAGAGTCCAAATGAGGTGCGGTTTTCGGCCACGCGATCGTGATCGAATGATCTAGATGATGGAGAAGACTTAGGTGGGTTTTGGGCCAAATTGGAGGGGTGTTGGGCTGCAACACACACGAGGCCTTTCCGGTCCCTCGGTTAACCGTTGGAGTATCAAACAAAGTCCAAATGATACAAAACTTGACAGGCGGTCTACCGGTAGTAAACCAAGGCCGCTTGGAAAGTCTCGGTCCAATCCGGAAATGTTTAATCCCCACACACGAAAGAAAGCTAGAAATGGCCACTGGAGGAGAACGAAACGCCGGAATGCAAAACGGACAACGGGGAAAATGCTCGAATGCAAGAGACAAACTCGTATGCAAATGCAATAACATGATGACATGATATGAGATGCATGAGAACGATAACAACACACGGAGACAAAGACCCGAACCCGAGGAAATCAATATAACTTAACGCCGGAAACGGCAAGAGTTGGAGTACAAATTGGAAAGTTACATCCAGGCTGTTACAACACTCCACCACTACGAAAGGATCTCGTCCCGAGATCTAGGACTGAAAGAATGCCGGGTACTCAGAACGGAGGTGATCCTCACGTTCCCAGGTAGCTGCACGGTCGGAATGGTGTGACCACTTGACTTTGAGAAATTTGATTGACTTGTTGCGAGTCTTGCGTTCAGTCTCTTCAAGAATAGCAACTGGGTGCTCACGCTAGGAGAGATCTTCTTGGAGCTCAATGTCCTCGAAGTTGACGGTGCGGTCAGGAGTCTTGAAGCACTTTCGAAGCTGAGAGACATGGAACACGTCATGAACATTTGCAAAGTTTGAAGGAAGCTTGAGTTGATAGGCGAGGTCGCCTCTCTTCTTGACAATCTTGAAAGGTCCCACGTATCTAGGGGCAAGCTTCCCTTTGATACCGAAGCGATGAGTACCTTTCCTAGGAGAGACACGGAGGTAAACATGATCTCCGATCTCGAAAGCCAAATCACGGTGCTTACTATCATAGTAGCTCTTCTGACGGGATTGGGCTACTTTGAGGTTATCTTGAATGACTTTGCACATTTCTTCTGCCTCTGTGATTAAGTCATTACCCAAAAGCTGACGTTCACCGGTTTCAGACCAGTTGAGAGGGGTACGGCACTTCCTGCCATACAGAATTTCGAATGGGGCCTTGCCCGAACTTGCTTGAAAACTGTTGTTGTAGGAGAATTCAGCATAAGGAAGACTATCCTCCCACTTCATGCCGAAGGAGATCACACAAGCCCTGAGCATATCTTCAAGAATCTGGTTGACACGCTCGACTTGACCGCTAGTTTGAGGATGGAAAGCTGTGCTGAAGCGGATGTTCGTGCCCATGGCCTTCTGAAAAGAATCCCAAAACTTCGAGGTAAAGATGCTTCCATGGTCTGAAGAGATCACTTGTGGAATACCGCGCAGAGAGACAATACGAGAGGTATAGAGTTCCGCCAATTGAGCTGCAGTGATCGACTCTTTAATAGGCAGAAATTGAGCCACTTTGGTGAGTTTGACGATGACAACGAATATAGCATCATTTCCACGCTTGGACTTTGGAAACCCAGTCACGAAGTCCATTTCAATGTGGTCAAACTTCCATTCTGGAATGGCAAGAGGTTGGAGGAGACCCGCTGGCCTTTGGTGTTCTGCCTTCACTCTTCTGCAGACATCACATTCATTCACGAATTGAGCAATCTTGCGCTTCATTCGAGTCCACCAATAAGCTTGCTTGAGGTCCTGATACATCTTCGTGCTCCCAGGGTGGATGGAGAGGAGAGAATTGTGAGCCTCGTTCATGATCACTTTACGAAGGTCACCTTTGGGTACAACAATACGATCCTCGAAGAAGAGAGTGTCCTTGTCATCAAGGCGGTAGCACTTGTACTTGGACTGACTCTTGGCAATCCCAATCTTCACCTTTTTCACCATAGCATCAAGAAGCTGGGCTTGGCGAATCTGGTCTTCCAAGGTAGGAGAGACTTGAAGGTTGGCGAGGAAACCTTGAGGAACAACTTGCAGATTAAGTTTGCGGAAAGCTTCACAAAGCTCGGGTTGATAAGGCTTGAGAATCAGACTGTTGCAGTAAGCTTTCCTGCTCAATGCGTCAACAATCACATTGGCCTTGCCTGGAGTATACTCGATACTCGGATTATACTCTTGAATCATTTCGACCCATCGAGTTTGTCTGAGGTTGAGATTAGGCTGAGTGAAGATGTACTTGAGACTCTTGTGATCAGTGAAAATGTCCACTTTTCTTCCCAATAGAAGATGTCTCCAAGTCAAAAGGGCATGCACAACTGCTGCCAACTCGAGATCATGAGTGGGGTAGTTCCTCTCATTAGTCTTCAACTGGCGAGAGGTATAAGCAACAAATTTCTTCTCTTGCATCAACACCGCGCCAAGACCTTGGAGAGAGGCATCACAAAAGACCTCGTACGGCTTGGATTCATCAGGCGGCGTCAGAACTGGAGCAGTGATCAATTTCTCTTTCAAAGTGTTGAAAGCAATGTCACACTCCGGAGACCAAACGTACTTGACGTGCTTCTGGAGAAGATTTGAGAGAGGCTTCGCGATTTTAGAAAAGTTTTCAACGAATCTTCGGCAATAGCTTGCGAGACCGAGAAAGCTGCGGAGTTGCTTCACGTTCTGAGGAGGTCCCCAATTCACAATTGCAGACACCTTCTCAGGATTCACGGCAATGCCCTTGGCAGAGATGATATGACCAAGATAAAGAACCTCATCAAGCCAAAATTCACACTTGGAGAACTTGGCGTAGAACTGATGTTCCCTGAGCTTATCAAGAACCAAACGCAAGTGCTTGGCATGATCTTCCTTGTTCTTGGAGAAAACCAGAATGCCGTCGAGATAGACCAAAAGAAAGTCATTGGTGTAGGCGTTGAAGATGAAGTTCATCATGCGAGAGAACGTCGGAGGAGCGTTGATGAGGCCAAAAGACATGACAATGTATTCATATGAACCAAAGCTTGTCCTGAAAGCCGTCTTGGGAATATCTTGCTCACGGATTCGAATCTGATGATAACCCATACGTAGATCAAGCTTGGAGAATACTTGGGCACCTTTGAGTTGTTCGAACAGATCATTGATGTTGGGAAGTGGGTATTTGTTCTTGATGGTCTTCTTGTTCACTGGACGGTAATCAACACAAAGTCAGTCCGTTCCATCCTTCTTCTTCACAAAAAGAACACCACAACCCCACGGAGAAGAACTAGGCCGGATGAGACCCATTTTCTCTTGAATATCAAGTTGCTTCTTTAGCTCCTTCAACTCTTCAGGTCCGAGCTTGTAAGGACGCTTGCACACAGGTTCCGTGCTAGGCTCAAGATCAATAACGAATTCGACTGGCCGGTGCAGAGGCATTCCTGGAAGCTCTTCTAGAAAGACGTCTTGATATTCGCAAACGACTGGAATTTGCGAAATAGCATCCAATTCACCCCTTTCATTGAGAGAAAACAGACGGATGGTATCATCACGAGCGGCAAAGACAATTACATCCTCAGACGAATGAGTCAATTGAATCTGCCTTGCTGCACAATCAAGATGTGCCTTGTGCTTAGAAAGCCAATCCATTCCGAGAATAAGATCAATATCTGAGTCACCAAGAACCGTTGGGAAGCTAGAAACTTGTAGTCACCCAAAGTGATAGTAACATCCGGAACGATGGAGTTAGCCTGCATGCACTCACCGGGAGAGACAACTGCTAAAGGACTAGGCAAAACATGCGAAACCAAATCATGCCTATTTGTAAACGGTCTCGAGATGAAGCAATGCGATGCACCAGTGTCAAAAAGAACTTTTGCAGGTATATCATTAACAGGAAGGTTACCCATGATCACATCTGACGAGTCCTCTGCCTGAGCTGCATTCATCAAATTGACCTTGGCATGCTTGGGGTTATGCTTGACCACTGCTGTACTTGCCGATCTGACAGGAGGAGGAGGGGGAAGATGCCTCTGGTTGAAACACTTGTTGGCATAGTGACCCTTCTGTTGGCACTTGTTGCACGTGACCTCTGAAAGCGGACGGTGATACGGAGCACTCGATCTTGGAGCTTGAGACGAAGTCTTGTTCTGAAAGCCAGGGTTGGGTGGGTGGGAAGAACCACTGCCACCTTTGCTCTTCTGCTGATACGGCTGACGGAACGGAGGAGGAGGAAGCCAATACTTCTGCTGCTTGGCCACTTGAGTAGAGGAAGAAGGAGTAACATCTCTGGCTCGCTTCTTGGAAGCATCACACTTCAACTGAGCAGCCTCTTGTTTTAGTGCCATGTTGTAGAACTCATCGTATCTCAAGGGCTCAAAGAGGACAAGAGCTAGCTGAATTTCTTCTCTGAGACCACCCATGAACTGATATATCATGCTCTTCTCATCAGGGACATCCTGCTTGGCAAAGCGGGCGAGCTTCTGGAACAACTTGTTGTAGTCATAGACAGATAAAGAGCCTTGCTTCAGATTGCGGAATTCCTCACGCTTGCTTTCAACCACGCTCTGGGGAATATGATGAGCTCGGAAATCTTGACGGAAATCATCCCAAGTGATAACACGTCCACCTTTGGAATCCTTGTACTGCTGGAACCATTCTGCAGCTTGATCTTTGAGTTGGAAGGAAGCGAACTTGACAAAGTCCTCAGGCCTGACGTTACTGCACTTGAAATGCTTGCACAGATCCACAAGCCAATCGTCAGCATTGGTTGCCTCAACACAATTGCTGAAAGTCTTTGGCCCGTTAGCAAGGAACTGGTTGAGTGTAGCAAAGTGATTCTGATTGCTGCCTTGATTCCCTTGGTTGCCTTGATTGCGCTCTTGAAGAATTTGCATGATCAACTGTGTATTTGCATTAGTTGCAGCCATCACAGCTTGCCATGCCTCCGGAGGAGGTGGAGGTGGTGGCGGATTAGGATTCGGAGTCGTGCGCGTTGGAGGAGCCATCCTGAAGAGGTTGACCACCATTAGCACATTGACAGACAAATATTGAAGCTGAATCCAACGAAATGAAAATTGCAACATATAGTCTTCACATCCGAACAAAATGAACGAATGCATTCCTATTGAAATGATCACATATCCATAAATTGAGAAGCCACGTAGAATTAAGGTAGAGAAATAAATCAACAAGGTACGGATCAAGAACGAATAATCGGTAAGAAATCCCAATCTCAAACCAATATCCGTGGAAGAAGAACTAGAGCTACAAGAATTCCCACCAATGAAACTCCCGAACCTTTCCGGTTATGCAATCAGGTGTTGGGGATACAGGGGAAGCATAATATCTCACCCAAACTAGCAAATCCTACATCCAGCTGTATCCATCCTTCAACACATAACCAAGAAACCTTCGGAAACCATCTACCTCAACCTTCGAAAATCATCCGTTATACAAGTTATGGCAATACTCCCGAACTCCCGCCCCAGTACTGGGTGGCGTCGAGGTTATCTCACCAACAAACTGCATAAAAGAGATTTTTGATGTCGGCGTACTAAACTCAGGTATTCCAGAACTGCAACGATAAAATTATGATGACAACACCTCAGAGCTCAACTCCCCGGGACACTTCCACTAAACCCCTGACAGGAGGCACCAAGACAATGTTCTCGTCATAAAACCATCGGAACGATTCCAAGATACCCGCGTGATCCTAAATTTTTTTTAGTGAAATTTGAGAAGAGAAGAGTCAAAACTCTACATTAGGATGCCTTACCAGAGCGATGAGGAGACTGGGAAGTAAAAATAATTCCTAAACTCTCCGGTATATAATTCCTAAATGACTCAAAACATTTTTTTCTAGACACAACTCGGCCGCTAAAAACGATCAAGCAATGGGGCTCCTAAGGTCGGGGAAGGCTCTGATTACCAACTTGTAACTCCCTCGATGCGACTATATCTCCCACGTGTCGAGGCACGACTTAGAGGCATAATCGCATTGAAGGCATATGTCGCAAGTTAGGCAATCTTCACAACATCCCATGTAATATGATAATAAAAGGGGAGATAACATAGTTGGCTTACACTCGCCACGTCAATCAAGTACATAAATAACATTACATCATCCAAACACTCATGGCTCGACTACGGTGCCAAAATAAAAGATAACCCAACAAGCGACACGGTCCCAATCACCCCCAACTGGGCACCACTACTGATCATCGGGAAAGGAAACATAGTAACATTGAGAGTCTTCGTCGAACTCCCACTTGAGCTCATACGCGTCTCCTGGAGCGGAATCATCAGGCCCTGCATCTGGTGTAATAGTAATCTGTGAGCCACAGGGACTCAGCAATCTCGCACCCTCGCGATCAAGACTATTTAAGCTTATAGGTAAGGCAAGGTAAAAATATGTGGAGCTGCAGCAAGCGACTAGCATATATGGTGGCCAACTTATTCGCAAAAGAGAGCGAGAAGAGGAGGCAAAGCACGAGCGAGAAACTAGAGGACAACCTGCGCAAACATTACGCCAACACCGTGTCCACTTCCCGGACTCCGCCGAGAAGAGGCCATCACGGTAACACACTCAGTTGATTCATTTTAAATAAATTAAGGTTCAAGTTATCTACAACCGGACATTAACAAATTCCCATCTGCCCATAACCGTGGGCACGGCTTTCGAAAGTTCAATCCCTGCAGGGGAGTCCCAACTTAGCCCATGACAAGCTCTCACGGTCAACGAAATAATAGACCTCCTCCCAAGACGTTCCGATCAGACTCGGTATCTCGGTTACTCAAGACACTTCGACAGGTTAAAACAAGACCAGCAACACCGCCCGAATGGGCCGACAAATCCCGATAGGAGCTGCACATATCTCTTTCTCAGGGCACACTCAGATTGTCCTAGGTACGGGTAGGCCAGCCCAGAGTTGCCCCTGGTGGCCACCGGTAGCTGACAAGTGGACCAACACTCAGAGGAGCACTAGCCCGGGGGGGTTAAAATAATGATAACCCTTGAGTCTGCAGAACCCAAGGGAAAGAAAAGGCTAGGTGGGAAATTGTAAAACCAATGTTGGGCATTGCTGGAAAAGCTTTAATCAAGGCGAACTATCAAGGGGTTCCCATTATAACCCAACCGCGTAAGGAACACAAAATCCGGGAACATAACACTGATATGACGGAAACTAGGGAGGCAAGAGTGGAACAAAACACTAGGCGAGAGGCCGAGCCTTCCACCCTTTACCAAGTATATAGATGCATTAAGATAGCAAGATAATATAATGATAGCCCAACAAGTAAATAAAGGTTCCAGCAAGGAACGGCCTTCAATCTTCACCTGCAACTAGCAACGCTATAAGAGGGGCTGAGCAAAGCGGTAACATAGCCAATCAACGGTTTGCTAGGACATGGTGGGTTAGAGGTTTGACATGGCAATTTGGGAGGCTTGAAAGCAAATGGTAGGCATCGTAGCAATGGCATAGCAAAAGAGCGAGCAAACTAGCATATCAAAGATAGTAGTGATTTCGAGGGTATGATCATCTTGCCTGCACAGTTGTCAGAGTTGACTGGATCCTCGAAAGCAAACTCAATGGGCTCCTTGTTAGCGAACTCGTCTCCCGGCTCGACCAAAACAAGACAAACAAGCAACAATGATACAATCAACCACGTGCAAGACCAAGCAATATGATGCAATGATGATATGCTATGCGGAATGCGATGCGGGATGCAAAATGCAAGATATGACAGGAAATGCATGAACCTGGACTCAACTTGGAAAACCAAGTGTGCCACTGGAAAGATGAGATGAAATCGCTTGAAAACGATAAAAAGAACTCCGGAATCGGAGTTACGGTATGGAAATGGCAAGCGATTCAAAAATGACACCGGTCTGCGATTTACAGCAAGTAGGCATCTAAATGCAATGAGATGAACATGCTACAGCAACCAAACATGACAACAAAATACATGGCAGGGATGCATACAAGATGCTTAATAAAAGTCTAGCACTGAGCTACGGCAAATTCATCCATAAACAGGTTCAAACAAGCATGGCAAAAATGCATATGGCAAACAGATCTCAGACTTAGTGAAATTAACACTTGTCTGGAATTTCAGATCAGGTAGCACTCTTCGGAGCAACAAAACTACATGCTACAGGATCTGAACATGGCCAAGTAAAGCATGGCATGGATCTACTCAAAGAGCTTAACAAAAGTTCCTTAGTGACCTTGAGCCAAAAAGGACCAAAAAATACAATTGCAAGCATGTGAACATAGCAAAAACATAATCAGTTTTCATACTTAGTGAAAACTGGAGCAAGCTGAAATATAGCTCAAGTAGGCATGTTTATGAGCTCGATGCACTAACTACGGTGCAAGTGATGGCAAGACAAGCATACAACCATCAAGAAGGCACAAAATTCAATCTAGACATGTCAAGAACAATACCATAGCATGCACGGATCAACTACAACATCATCGGCAAAATTGCAAACAAGTTGACAATCTGCCCAGATTCACAATGTAGCAAAAGTAGAGCTCGATTGACTCAAGCTAGGGTGCTCTATAATTGCAAACAAAGACATGGATGGATAGAGCACTACAATATTAACAAAACATCCTTACTGATCATCCTCAAAAGAGGCACGGATCACTAGGAAACAACATGAACATATGGCATCATGAGATAAACAGCTGCAAGACTTAGTGAAATTACTAAGTCCCTGAAAATAGAATTAGCAAGTGCACCACTTTGCAAGCTTGCACAAGTCACCACACACATCACAAAAATACCTGGGTTGCACCTCTGGAAAGATGACAAAACCCTTAACAAAACACATGTAGAGCATCAGGGCATATCATGCACACATTAATCATGGCAAAAATGACAAAAAGCTAAACAGAGTAGCAGATCTGGCAATTATCTCAAGTAGCCGTCTTCTAATAGCATTTCGGGCATCAAGATGAACTCAAATGAAAATGATGCAATGGAATGAAATGATGTACTCTCTGAGATGAACATTTTGATATGCTATATGCATGAATCGGAGCTACGGATGCAAAGTTACGGGGTCATGAACATGTGCACATGGACTGAAAATATCTGGGACTTAGACGAATATGACCTAGGGTTTTTTGGATCTAGATGTCGCGCACAGAAATCGAGGCAGCCGGAGCACTGTAGACCGGCGGCGGGGATGACGTCGGAGGAGGTCACCGGAGTGGCCGGACGACGAGGAGGCGGGGACGACGGTGGCGGCGCTCGGCGGTTGCCGCGGCGGGGTCGGGCGGCGAAGCCGAGGCTTCCCGCGGGCGGCGGCGGTGAGGTACGCAGCGGGGCGGCGATGGCGGCGGCAAGGGGCGTCGGGCGGAGGAGGAAGAAGGAGGCGGCGGCGGCGGCTCCTCTGGCCCGTGCGCGGGCGCGGGCGGGCCGGCCACGGGCCGCGGCGGGCTCCGGCGGCGGCGGTGGAGAGAGAGGGAGGCGGGCGTATGGGAGGCTGCCACGTGGCAGCGGACACGGCGGTGGACACGTCCGTCGGCAGGGAAAGTGTCTGGCGGCGCGCGAGATGGATTTTTAAGGTTTCGGGGGAAGGAGGAGATCCGAATTTCGAGGGGGGGGACTTTAAATAGGCATAGAGGGAGGTAGGAGAGTCCAAATGAGGTGCGGTTTTCGGCCACGCGATCGTGATCGAACGATCTAGATGATGGAGAAGACTTAGGTGGGTTTTGGGACAAATTGGAGGGGTGTTGGGATGCAACACACACGAGGCCTTTTCGGTCCCTCGGTTAACCGTTGGAGTATCAAACGAAGTCCAAATGATACGAAACTTGACAGGCGGTCTACCGGTAGTAAACCAAGGCCGCTTGGCAAGTCTCGGTCCAATCCAGAAATGTTTAATACCCACACATGAAAGAAAGCTAGAAATGGCCACCGGAGGAGAACGAAACGCCAGAATGCAAAACGGACAACGGGGAAATTGCTCGAATGCAAGAGACGGACACATATGCAAATGTAATGCACATGATGACATGATATGAGATGCATGACAACGATAACAACACACGGAGAAAAAGACCCGAACCTGAGGAAATCAATATAACTTAACGCCGGAAACGTCAAGAGTTGGAGTACAAATTGGAAAGTTACATCCGGGGTGTTACAAACGTCTACAAGAAGAAGGTTGTGTAGTAGACATCACTAATCTTCTTAATTAGTTATCGCATACGATTTGGGAAAAGTGAATGTGTGTGATTGTCTACTTGTCATACACGTTCTATAATAGTGAACCGTTTGTGATGGTCTGCGCATCGTAAATGTAGCACCACAGAATACCGACTGCGATGGCAATGCGAGCACAAACGAGTAGCAAGTACTGTATATGCATCAAGGCTCCCTATCCCCGACGGTTTGTGGGTCATGTGGGAAGGACCCTGACGATGACATGTACCTAGTGTAGGGTCATTGGCCTGACCTGTATGCCCTACCCAAGGACACTGTACAAGAGGGCAAGAACTGCAAAGTTAAACAGAAGATACCGACTGAACTCCTCATGAAGTGCAATCCACTCGACAGAAGGTCTCACTCAGATATCCCAATTCCACTCGACCATCGTTATTCACTCGGAAGTCAAGAATCCACTCGAACGATAGAAGGCCTAGAGCCACCCCTGGACGACAACGGCCAGACATTCACTCCGTCATCATAAAATCATTTAATACGGGCGTTACCAGTAATGTACGTGACATTATACTCTCATTGAACCCTTGCGTAACTGAGGACTGCGAGGGGTGGGTGTACTCTATATAAGCCACCCCTCCACTCTTGCACAAGGGTTTGCACCCCCTGTAAGTCAATACTCTAATCAACAAGCCTCCGCAGCACCGAGATGTAGGGATGTTACCTCCTCCGAGAGGGGCCTGAACTCGTGAAACCGAGTGTACAACCTCACCGTAGCTAGGCACTACCTCCTCCTACGTACCCCATATCTCTACTGTCAGATCTGTTCCAATGACAGTTGGCACCCACCATGGGGCATGGTGTCTGTAGAAACATGATGCAGATGGTTCTCTGTTTTTATTCATCCATTTATCAGGAAATACAGCTCGAGAGTAACGAAGAAGGGAGGACACCAGGCGTGTAGGAAGACTACCTCGTCTCACGGCGACATGGTGGCCGACCGCCTCATTTCCCAACATCATGGAGGACGGCCAACTCATCTTCGCGATGACACGACACGGCGCACTGCCGCGACGCTCTTCGGAACAACCTCCTGTTCTTCTTCCAGGAGGCTTTGATCGGCAATTCGGCTCTCGCGCGGAGAAGCGTCGCAATCAATGGCATATCATTCCACTGATTCCAATCGACGGCAAGCAGGCAGTGTGTTCCTCCCGACCGGTGAACTCTATGTCCTCTACGACTGCTCCATCATCCTTGGCCCGCTCCTTCCATCGTCTGCTTGGCCATGGTCTCTGCGGCGGAGGCTCATATCCGACCAACTACTGGCTTCCCGTGTGGCAGGGCATCGCAACCAGCGGTGTGCCCCACACGGCGCAGCTGCCGAAGGCCGGCAACTCCCCCCGCACATGGCGAGTCATCTTCTAGGCGTCGGTGGCCCAGTTGTGGCCCCCGTGGTGGTGGCTCAGGCATGTCGCGACACGGATGTCGGGGCTGGCCGCGCACCCCGTGCGTGGCGACTCCTCCCGCTGGCATCCGCCCTGCTGCAACTTCCGTGATGAAGGCACAAGCCCAATGGCGTGGCAATAAATCTACATGCAGAAAATGATCCGTGGGAATTTGAAACTTCCATTGCATGCATGACCAGCTTAAGTCTTGCTTAATTAGTCCTAACGCCTCATGCATGCAGATTCTGGACGTGGGCAACTCCTTAATGCATAATTACCAAGGATTTATTGCTCCATGACTGTCCGGGCTCTGACCAAGTCGACCTCATCATTTGCCCGCCGACGCCGTTGAACCACACTTCACCATTTGGTGGAGAACGTTTCTAAGCACCAAGCAGTCTGTGCTTTCAAGGAAGGCGTACGATACAAAGAGCACACACTGAAGTTTGGTCGTTCTGGGGCCATGACTCTGAATTGGATGATGGAAATAGCCACTCGGTACGTGAATGGCGAAGAAGAAGACCGACTCTGTAACGGCAAGGGGAAGACACCCGACCCCGACACTTGGGGTGGAAATCGCAGTCGGAAGCAGAAACGTAAAGCTGAAGCCATGGGTCAGGCAGAAGCTCAGTAGTAAATACCCAAGGAATGTTCAAAGGAAAGCCCAAGGGGTCGTGGGTACCCGAAAAGATGAAGGACCAGTCAGGCCAGGACGTCCTGGATTTACCGTGTCCCATCCACACAAAGAAAGATGAGGAAGGCAACCTGATTTTGCCTAAGCACAACACTCGACACTGCATGTTCCTTATCCAATAGTTCCGTGAAGGTTAGCAGAGTGAGAAAGGCCCTGATAAGGATGATGATGAAGAATAGACCGATGATTACCTGAAGGTCAATGCTAGTTTGGTGATTTTTGCTGATGTTGAGAGCAAAAGTCAACTGAAATTCATCAACGAAGTTGTGAACATGGTTGCTCCGGCAACTACAACATACCTCAAGTGGTCAAAGACTCCTATTACATTCGACTAGTCAAACCACCCAGCTCACGTTGCTACCCCCGGGCGGCAAGCTTTGGTGGTCGACCCAGTCATTGGAGGCACTCGACTGCGTAAAGTTCTCATGGATGGTGGCAGTGGTCTGAACATTCTGTATGCTGAGACCCTCTAGGGGATGGGCATTCTCATGTCCCGACTTAGTGAAAGCAACATGCAGTTCCACGGAGTCATCCCAGGGAAGAAGGCAAAGTCACTTGGACAGATTTCTCTAGATGTGGTTTTTCGTGATTCCAAGAATTTTCGCAAAGAAAAGCTGATGTTCGAAGTGGTAGACTTTCACAGTGCCGATCACGCTATTTTTGGAAGGCCAGCATATGCTCGTTTCGTGTCCCGTCCATGTTACGTGTACCTCAAATTGAAGATGCCCGGACCCAAAGGTGTGATCACGGTCACTGGGAATAGGCAGAGAGCAGAAGAATGCCTCCAGAAGGGTTCCAAGATCGCCGATGAGCAAATGGCAGTGGTGGAACTAGAAGAGTACAAGAAGAATGCTGATCCGAGTGATTTGCTCCATGCCAAGAAGCCTGCTTCTGAATCTGCATTGCAGTCGGCCGGTGAAATGAAGCCAGTTCACATTCATCCGGAAGATCCCATAACTGCTCCAACCCACATCTCAACAACACTCGGTAGCAAATAGGAAGCCGCGCTCATCCAGTTCCTCCGTGAGAACTGGGACATCTTCACATGGAAACCATCGGACATGCCAGGTGTACCCAGGGGGCTGGCTGAGCACCATTTGCGTGTCGACTCCAAAGCTAAACCTACCAAGGAGCATCTCCGCCGGTCCACCGCAGAGAAGAGAAAAGGCGATTGGTGAGGAGGTGGCTCGGCTCCTGCAAGCTGAGTTCATCCATGAGATATACTACTTCAAGTGGCTCGCCAACATCGTCATGGTCCCCAAGAAGGATAATTCACTCTGTATGTGCATTGACTTCAAACATATCAATTGGGCCTGCCCGAAAGATCATTTTCGCTCCCTCGCATCGATCAGATAGTCGACTCGCCTGTGGGGTGTGAGTGTTTGTCTTTTCTTGATGCGTATTCCGGATACCATCAGATTTGACTGTATGGGCCAGATGAAATAAAAACGGCCTTCATCACCCCATTTGGGTGTTTTTGCTATGTTACCGTGCCATTCGGTCTCAAAAACACTGGCGCCACATTCATGCGCATAATCCAAAAGTGCTTTCTCACTCAGATCAGTCGGAATGTGGAGGCGTACATGGATGATATTGTGGTTAAGTCACGCAAGAGTTCTGACCTGCTGACTGACCTCGCTGAAACCTTCGCCAATCTGAGAAGGTATGACATTAAGTTGAATTCATCCAAGTACACATTCAGAGTACTGATAACCCACAAGTATAGGGGATCGCAATAGTTTTTGAGGGTAGAGTATTCAACCCAAATTTATTGATTCGACACAAGGGGGGCCAAAGAATATTTGTAAGTATTAGCAGCTGAGTTGTCAATTCAACTACACCAGGAGATTAATTATCTGCAACAAAGTGATCAGTAGCAAAGTAGTATGATAGTTTTGATAGTAGTACATTGGTACATGTCGGTCCTAAACAAACGGTTTTTAACCCCTTTCCCCGATGGCATTCAGAACCGTCACCAAGTGAGTGTGGGCGATAGGGGGGGTCCTTCCCACATGACCCAGAAACCATTGGGGATATGCCCTCCTAGCACACATGCTCGGCAAAATGAGGTCGTGTGCGACCGGCGAGCACTCAAATACAGAAATACATAAAGTAGTGCTAAAAAAATACAATTATACATGCGAAATCATTTCCGGTCGTAAGTACATCCGACATAGTCAGTCACCAATAAACGTTTCCGTTCGTATATACATCCCACACAGTCACTACAAGGAAAAAGTTTGCGCAAGGCGGCGTAACACAAACAGTTTTGAAGAGAATGTCGTGTGTGATTTTTCATTGATCCAACACGGTTTATTCCTAGAAACTGTGTGCGTTGCCTGAGGTCATCGCCCACGGTGTTTTCTCATTAACTGTTTGCAATAGGAAAACCCAATTAGCAAGGTAATTGGCCAATTAGCAGGCTAATTGCCCTACTATTAATAATCCATTTACTAATCTAACTGACATTCATATTAAGCACATAATATATTCCATTTCCATATTAAGGAAGCATGATTTCATAATTGAAATACATCGGAGTACAACATGATATAGCTTCAGCACTCAGCTACCCCATTACACAACTGCACCAGTAGCAAGTTTCACATGCAATATCTAGAACCTTTCGAAATTAGCATCATAGACGGTTGATGTCCACTACACAACCTTCTTCTCGTAGACGTTGTTGGGCCTCCAAGTGCAGAGGTTTGTAGGACAGTAGCAAATTTCCCTCAAGAGGATGACCTAAGGTTTATCAATCCGTAGGAGGCGTAGGACTCTAAAGCAACCCTGCAACCAAATAACAAAGAGTCTCTTGTGTCCCCAACACACCCAATACAATGGTAAATTGTATAGGTGCACTAGTTCGGCGAAGAGATGGTGATACAAGTGCAATATGGATAGTAGATAATAGTTTTTGTAATCTGAAAATATAAAAACAGCAAGGTAACTAATGATAAAAGTGAGCATAAACGGTATTGCAATGATGGTAAACAAGGCCTAGGGTTCATACTTTCGCTAGTGCAAGTTCCCTCAACAATACTAACATAATTGGATCACATAACTATCCCTTAACATGCAACAAAGAGTCACTCCAAAGTCACTAATAGAGGAGAACGAACGAAGAGATTATGGTAGGGTACGAAACCACCTCAAAGTTATTCTTTCCAATCAATCCGTTGGGCTATTCCTATAAGTGTCACAAACAGCCCTAGAGTTCGTACTAGAATAACACCTTAAGACACAAATCAACCAAAACCCTAATGTCACCTAGATACTCAAATGTCACCTCAAGTATCCGTGGGTATGATTATACGATATGCGTCACACAATCTCAGATTCATCTATTCAACCAACACAAAGGACCTCAAAGAGTGCCCCAAAGTTTCTACCGGAGAATCACGACGAAAACGTGTGCCAACCCCTATGCATAGGTTCATGGGCGGCACCCGCAAGTTGATCACCAAAACATACATCAAGTGAATCACGTGATATCCCATTGTCACCACAGATATCCATGGCAAAACATACATCAAGTGTTCTCAAATCTTTAAAGACTCAATCCGATAAGATAACTTCAAAGGGGAAACTCAATTCATTACAAGAGAGTAGAGGGGGGAAGAAACATCATAGGATCGAAATATAATAGCAAAGCTCGCGATACATCAAGATCGTATCACCTCAAGAACACGAGAGAGAGAGAGATCAAACACATAGCTGCTGGTACATACCCTCAGCCCCGAGGGAGAACTACTCCCTCCTCGTCATGGAGAGCACCGAGATGATGAAGATGGCCACCGGAGAATGATTTCCCGCTCTGGCAGGGTGCCAGAACGGGTCTAGATTGGCTTTCGGTGGCTACGGAGGCTTATGGCGGTGGAACTACCGATCTATTGTGTTCACAAATGTTTTTAGGGTATATGGAGATATATAGGCGGAAGAAGTACGTCAGAGGGGCCACGAGGGGCTCACGAGGGTGGAGGGCACGACCAGGGTTGTGGGCGCCCCCCCTTCCTTGTGACCTCCTTGAAGATCCCCCGACATGCACTCCAAGTCTTCTGGGCTTCTTTCCTTCCAAAAATGAGTTCTGTGAAGTTTCAGGTCAATTGGACTCCGTTTGGTTTTCCTTTTCTTCGAAACCCTAAAATAGGGTAAAAAACAGAAACTAGCACTGGGCTCTAGGTTAATAGGTTAGTACCAAAAATGATATAAAAGTGTATAATAAAGCCCATAAACATTCAAAACAGTAAATAATATAGCATGGAGCAATCAAAAATTATAGATAAGTTGGAGACGTATCAGCATCCCCAAGCTTAATTCCTGCTCGTCCTCGAGTAGGTAAATGATAAAAATAGAATTTTTGATGCGGAGTGCTACTTGGCATAATTTCAATGTGATTCTTCTTAATTGTGGTATGAATATTCAGATCCGAAAGATTCAAGACACAAGTTCATATTGACATAAAAATGATAATACTTCAAGCATACTAACTAAGCAATTATGTCTTCTCAAAATAACATGGCCAAGGAAAGTTCATCCCTACAAAATCATATAGTTTAGTCATGCTCCATTTTCGTCACACAAGAATGCTCTCATCATGCACAACCCCGATGACAAGCCAAGAAATCGTTTCATAATATAGTAATCTCAAACTCATAAACTTTCACGCAATACATGAGCGCGAGCCATGGATATAGCACTATGGGTGGAATAGAATATAATGAGGGGGGTTATGTGGAGAAGACAAAAAGGAGAACGTCTCACATCAACGAGGCTAATCAATGGGCTATGGAGATGCCCATCGATTGATGTTAATGCAAGGAGTAGGGATTGCCATGCAACGGATGCACTAGAGCTATACATGTATGAAAGCTCAACAAAAGAAACTAGTGGGTGTGCATCCAACTTACTTGCTCACGAAGACCTAGGGCACTTGAGGAGGCTCATTGTTGGAATATACAAGCCAAGTTATATAATGAAAAATTCCCACTAGTATATGAAAGTGACAAAACAAGAGACTCTCTACTATGAAGATCATGGTGCTACCTTGAAGCACAAGTGTGGTAAAAGGATAGTAGCATTGTCCCTTCTCTCTTTTTCTCTCATTTTTTGGGCCTTCTTTTTTTATGGCCTTTCTCTTTTTTTGGGCCTTCTCTTTTTTATGGCCTTTCACTTTTTTATTTATTTATTCCTCACTTGGGACAATGCTCTAATAATGATGATCATCACACTTCTATTTATTTACAACTCAATGATTACAACTCGACACTAGAACAAAGATGACTCTATATGAATGCCTCCGGCGGTGTACCGGGATATGCAATGAACCAAGAGTGACATGTATGAAAGAATTATGAACGGTGGCTTTGCCACAAATACTATGTCAACTACATGATCATGCTAAGCAATATGACAATCATGAATGTGTCATGATGAATGGAATGGTGGAAAGTTGCATGGCAATATATCTCGGAATGGCTATGGAAATGCCATAATAGGTAGGTATGGTGGCTATTTTGAGGAAGATATACGGAGGTTTATGTGTGACAGAGCGTATCATATCACGGGGTTTGGATGCACCGGCGAAGTTTGCACCAACTCTCAATGTGAGAAAGGGCAATGCACGGTACCGAAGAGGCTAGCAAGGATGGAAGGGTGAGAGTGCATATAATCCATGGACTCAACATTAGTCATAAAGAACTCACATACTTATTGCAAAAATCTACAAGTCATCAAAAACCTCAGCACTACGTGCACGCTCCTAGGGGGGATAGATTTGTAGGAAAAGACCATCGCTCGTCCCCGACCGCCACTCATAAGGAGGACAATCAAATAACACCTCATGTTTCAAATTTGTTACATAACGTTTACCATACGTGCATGCTACGGGACTTGCAAACTTCAACACAAGAATTTCTCAAATTCACAACTACTCAACTAGCACGACTTTGATATTATTACCTCCATATCTCAAAACAATCATCAAGCATCAAACTTCTCTTAGTATTCAATACTCTATATGAAAGTTTTTACTATTCTTGGATACCTAGCATATTAGGATTATTTAAGAAAATTACCATGCTATTTAAGACTCTCAAAATAATATAAGTGAAGCATGAGATTTCATCTATTTCTTCGAAATAAAACTACCACCATGCTCTAAAAGGTATAAGTGAAGCACTAGAGCAAATGACAAACTACTCCGAAAGATATAAGTGAAGATCAATGAGTAGTCGCATAATTATGCAACTATGTGAAGACTCTCTAACATTTAAGAATTTAAGATCTTGTTATTTTATTCAATAACCAAGCAAAACAAAAGAAAATTACATTCCAAGAATAGCAAACATCAGGTGAAGAAGCAAAAACTTAGGATCAACCAAAACTAACCGATAGTTGTTGAAGAAGAAAGGTGGGATGCCAACCAGGGCATCCCCAAGCTTAGATGCTTGAAACTTCTTGAAATATTATCTTGGGATGCCTTGGGAATCCCCAAGCTTGAGCTTTTGTGTCTCCTTAATTCCTCTCATATCACGGTCTCCCTAAATCTCAAAAGCTTCATCCACACAAAACTCAACAAGGACTCGTGAGATAAGTTAGTATAAACCATTGCAAAAACCCTATCATACTCTACTGTATCAAATAACTAAAATTATTATTCAACATTGCATACTAAATTCCTCTTCATATTTAATAGTCCTATCCTCAAATAGAATCATTAAAGAAGCAAACATATGAAAACAATGCAAACATAACAGCAATCTGCCTAAACAGGACAGTCTGTAAAGAATGCAGCAACATCCATACTTCCCTAGCTCCAAAAATTATGAAATAAAATTAACACTGTATTAAATTTATCATATCTTAATATGAAAAAGGTTTCAACATTTTATCACATTCTGACTTTTCTAGGGAATTATTGCAACAGCGGTAAACTTTCTGTTTTCAAACAGCAACATGCGGACTTCTAAAATAGGCATAGTAAAGGCTATCAATGCCACTTTTATTGAAATAAAAGATGCAAAACATTGTTATAAATAACAGAAAGCAAATATTAACAAAATAAATTGACGCACCAAGCAAAACACATATCATGTGGTGAATAAAAATATAGCTCCAAGTAAAGTTACCGATGAACGAAGACGAAAGAGGGGATGCCTTCTGGGGCATCCCCAAGCTTAGGCTCTTGGATATCCTTGAATATTAACTTGGGGTGCCTTGGGAATCCCCAAGCTTAGGCTCTTGCCACTCCTTATTCCATAGTCCATTGAATCCTTACCCAAAACTTGAAAACTTCACAACACAAAACTTAACAGAAAACTCGTAAGCTCCGTTAGTATAAGAAAATAGATCACCACTTCAAGGTACTGTAATTAACTCATTATTTATTTATATTGGTGTTAAAATTACTGTATTCCAACTTCTAAATGGTTTATAAACTCTTTTACTAGCCATAGATTCATCAAAATAAGCAAACAACACATAGAAAACAGAATCTGTCAAAAACAGAACAGTCTGTAGTAACGTGAATCAAACGTACACTTATGGAACTCATAAAATTATAAAATAAATTTCTTGACGGGAGGAATTTGTCTATTAATCATCTGCAAAAATAATTAACTAAATAGCACTCTCTAAATAAAAATGGCAGCAATTCTCGCGAGCGCTAGAGTTTCTGTTTTTTACAGCATGATCAACAAGACTTTCCCCAAGTCTTCCCAAAGGTTCTACTTGGCACAAACACTAATTAAAACCATAAAAACACATCTAAACATAGGCTAGATGAATTATTTATTACTAAACAGGAACAAAAATCAAGGAGCTAAAATAAAATTGGGTTGCCTCCCAACAAGCGCTATCGTTTAACGCCCCTAGCTAGGCATGATGATTTCAATGATGCTCAAATAAAGGATAAGAATTGAAACATAAAGAGAGCATAATGAAGAATATTACTAGAACATTTAAGTCTAACCCACTTCCTATGCATAGGGATTTTGTGAGCAAACAACTTGTGAGAACAAGAATCAACTAGCATAGGAGGGCAAAACAAGCATAACTTCAAAACTTTAAGCACATAGAGAGGAAACTTGATATTATTGCAATTCCTACAAGCATATATTCCTCCCTCATAATAATTTTAAGTAGCATCATGAATGAATTCAACAATATAACCAGCACCTAAAGCATTGTTATCATGATCTACAAGCATAGAAAATTTACTACTCTCCACACAAGCAAAATTCTTCTCATGAATTATAGTGGGAGCAAACTCAACAAAATAATTATCATGTGAGGCATAATCCAATTGAAAACTAAAATCATGATGACAAGTTTCACGGATATCATTATTCTTTATAGCATACAAGTCATCACAATAATCATCATAGATAGCAACTTTGTTCTCATAATCAATTGGAACCTCTTCCGAAATAGTGGATTCATCACAAAAAAAGTCATGACCTCTCCAAATCCACTTTCATCAATATAATTATCATAAATAGGAGGCATGCTTTCATCATAATAAATTTTCTCATCAAAACTTGGGGGACAAAAAATATCATCTTCATCAAACATAGCTTCCCCAAGCTTGTGGCTTTGCATATCATTAGCATCATGGATATTCAAGGAATTCATACTAGCAACATTGCAATCATGCTCATCATTCAAATATTTACTGCCAAACATTCTAATACATTCTTCTTCTAGCACTTGAGCACAATTATCGGAATCCTTATTCTCACGAAAGACATTAAAAAGATGAAGCATATGAGGTAACCTTAATTCCATTTTTTGTAATTTTCTTTTATAAACTAAACTAGTGATAAAACAAGAAACTAAAAGACTCGATTGCAAGATCTAAAGATATACCTTCAAGCACTCACCTCCCCGGAAACGGCGCTAGAAAAGAGCTTGATGTCTACTACACAACCTTCTTCTCGTAGACGTTGTTGGGCCTCCAAGTGCATAGGTTTGTAGGACAGTAGCAAATTTCCCTCAAGTGGATGACCTAAAGTTTATCAATCCGTAGGAGGCGTAGGATGAAGATGATCTCTCTCAAGCAACCCTGCAACCAAACAACAAAGAGTCTCTTGTGTCCCCAACACACCCAATACAATGGTAAATTGTATAGGTGCACTAGTTCGGCGAAGAGATGGTGATACAAGTGCAATATGGATAGTAGATAATAGTTTTTGTAATCTGAAAATATAAAAACAGCAAGGTAACTAATGATAAAAGTGAGCGTAAACGGTATTGCAATGATGGTAAACAAGGCCTAGGGTTCATACTTTCGCTAGTGCAAGTTCCCTCAACAATACTAACATAATTGGATCACATAACTATCCCTCAACATGCAACAAAGAGTCACTCCAAAGTCACGAATAGCGGAGAACAAACGAAGAGATTATGGTAGGGCACGAAACCACCTAAAAGTTATTCTTTCCAATAAATCTGTTGGGCTATTCCTATAAGTGTCACAAACAGCCCTTGAGTTCGTACTAGAATAACACCTTAAGACACAAATCAACCAAAACCCTAATTTCACCTAGATACTCTAATGTCACCTCAAGTATCCGTGGGTATGATTATACGATATGCGTCACACAATCTCAGATTCATCTATTCAACCAACACAAAGGACCTCAAAGAGTGCCCCAAAGTTTCTACCGGAGAATCACGGCAAAAACGTGTGCCAACCCCTATGCATAGGTTCATGGGCGGAACCCGCAAGTTGATCACCAAAACATACATCAAGTGAATCACGTGATATCCCATTGTCACCACAGATATCCACGGCAAGACATACATCAAGTGTTTTCAAATCTTTAAAGACTCAATCTGATCAGATAACTTCAAAGGGGAAACTCAATTCATTACAAGAGAGTAGAGGGGGGAAGAAACATCATAGGATCCAAATATAATAGCAAAGCTCGCGATACATCAAGATCATATCCCCTCAAGAACACGAGAGAGAGAGGTCAAACACATAGCTACTGGTACATACCCTCAGCCCCGAGGGAGAACTACTCCCTCCTCGTCATGGAGAGCACCAGGATGATGAAGATGGCCACCGGAGAAGGATTGCCTCCTCCGGCAGGGTGCCAGAACGGGTCTAGACTGGCTTTCGGTGCCTACGGAGGCTTCTGGCGGCGGAACTCCCGATCTATTGTGCTCATGGATGTTTTTAGGGTATATGGAAATATATAGGCGGAAGAAGTACGTCAGGGGGGCCACGAGGGGCTCACGAGGGTGGAGGGTGCGCCCCCTGCCTCGTGACCTCCTCGCAGATCCCCCGACGTGCACTCCATGTCTTCTGGGCTTCTTTCCTTCCAAAAATGAGTTCCGTGAAGTTTCAGGTTAATTGGACTCCATTTGGTTTTCATTTTCTTCGAAACCCTAAAACAGGGTAAAAACAAAAACTGGCACTGGGCTCTGGGTTAATAGGTTAGTCCCAAAAATGATATAAAAGTGTATAATAAAGCACATAAACATTCAAAACAGTAATTAATATAGCATGGAGCAATCAAAAATTATAGATACGTTGGAGACGTATCAACAGTACATAGAGAGATGCATCTCATCTGGAAAACTGCTGAAGCATAAGGCGAATATTGAGCCTTCATTCATGTTGAAGGTCTTTGCAACATTAGGCCAGTGCCTGTGGATGATTGACCGTCCGTCCTTCGACCTCTTGAGGAACACTTCAATATTAAACCGTGGGTGTTGTATGAAAACTTTCCTCGCCTCGTGACCACAGAGGTGGTTAGAGAGGTAATCTTCAGTGAGCACTGAAAACAAGGATGTGCATAAATATCTTCTCTATATTGGAAACATGGCAAAGGAATAAAAAAGGCAAGGTATAATAGTTAGTACCATCTTGCAAACCTTAGTGCTTCCCATTGTTTCCCTGCAACACATATGAGGTAGTTAGTCATCAGGTTAAGTAAGGGTTCGCATGCTATCAGTAAAATATGTTGATGAAAAATAAGCACATTGCAGATTCATCAGATTAATTCAAGACACATGGAAAACCCATTTATCCAAACCAAGCATGATTAAGAACTAGCAAATATAGCACTTGTATATGTTTCTCATGTATTAAGTGCTGCCAAATTTGATTTATTTCTGACATGGTATACAATAATAGAATGCAGCCACAACAATTGAACATCGCATTGTAGAATTGAAGCAAGCAGTTAACTAAACACCAGAACAAATGAACCAAACGTTAACTGAGCACCACATTGCATAATATAACATACTCCTAATAGAAGATCAGACAGTAAACCAAACCAAGCATGCTTAACAACTTGGAAATATAGCAATTGTATTTGTTTTCATGTATTTAGTATAGCCAAATTCGATTTATTCCTCACATGGTATACAATAACAGAATGCGGCCACAACAATTGAACATCGCATTGCAGAATTGAACGAAGAAGTTAACTAAACACCACAACAAGTGAACCAAGCCACAACAAATGAACCAAGCAGTTAACTAAACACCAATTGAACAATATAACATACTCCTAATAGAAGATCAGACAGTTAACCAAACCAAGCATGTTTACCAACTTGGAAATATTGCACCCTGAAGAATTGAATATCACATTTGCAGAATTGAACCAAGAAGTTAATTGAACACCACATTGCACGACATATAGAACATATACACTATAGCAGAAGATTATTGCATGGTAAAAGTAGATAGCACAAAATTTGTTAAGGAAAGGAAGTAGCTAGCAAACTGAACATGGGTCCTTATAGTGAGATAATAAGACAAGCTACTCCTCATTGTCAGAGAAATCGATGACGATTGGCTCCTTGGACCTAGAAGAGGGCGAGGCCTCCGCATCGTGGGTGCCCTCGCTGTAGTGGTGAGTTTCCTGAGCCGCTCCGTGCACCAACCTGCTGGCTCTCGAGATGAGGTAAACACGTGCACGCTGAGAAAACACCTCATAGTCTTTGTCGAAGGCACCGACGATGGCCTCTAGAAAACGCCAACTGTCGTTTAAAGCAACCAACCGCGTCGCAGCGTCGGCGTGCGAGGCGTCAACGGTGGCCTCGATGGCGTGGTGCTTCTCCAAGATCTGGGGGTTGGCACGAATGCCAGCCATCGCGACCTCATCCGCGCGTGCGGCCGCGATTTGCTTCTCCGCTGCCAAATGCTCCTTGAGGTCCTAGCTATATTGCATGCACCATGGCTTAGGTCGGCACTTATTTGGTGGAGGAGTCGATGATTTGGGTGGAAGGTGTCGCGCTCGCGCCGGTGGTCGGGGCATGTGGGATGTGGAAGGAGGAGGAGGATGGGGGTCGGGTGTGGATTACCTGCCTGCATAGGCGAGGCCAAGCAGCGTGAAGGAGGGTCGCCAGCGAGGAGGCGGCGGCGCTGCAAGCAAGGAGTGAAGGTTTCAACTTGGAAAGCAAGGCGGAAAGAGGGGAAATGTGGCTTTTGGTAAGGGGGAGGGGCGGGGAGGTAGATATTTCCCTGGAAGCCGAAAATTTGGAATCGCTTGAGCCAAAAAACTGGCGTGCAAAGTGTCATTAGACACAATCCCTTATTCAGACATGGTCCAAAGATATTTTGTGCTGCATCTCACACGGTCGGTTATAATAAATTGTGTGGGATCTACTTGATTTTTCATCTTGATTTGAATTACATAATGGGGTCACAGCGGCCATGGATGGTGTTTGAATTGCTCCAGTGCATATAAATTCTTTGAAAAATCAAATCTTTGTCCTTGGGTGCATGCTTAGGTCCCATTCAAGAAATGGGAATGAATTTCAAACACCATGACACCGTTGATTGCCGGCAGAACATTGAGATGCCTGGTTTTTAAATTCTAGTAAATCCAAAACTCGTCTGAAATTGATGAAAGTTGGCATGCTATCATGGAGCGGCATCAACATGCCATGGTAAATTTATTGTCCCATAAGGGGAAGGTTTGGTTATATGGTTCTCACAAACCAGAGCTTCACAAAACAAGCATGATGGTGTTCGGTAGGGAACGTCCCACCTTTGGGGCCGAAATGATATCCATTGCTTGTTATTGCTTTCAATTTTTTTCCTCCTGTCAACATAGAACAATAGGAGTGTTGTGTGAATTTTTGTGATTTTTCGGGGTTCATTTGGACTTTTTTATGCATTAAGTGAGTTTTCAATGCATTTATGTGCATAATTCAAATTTGAACTACATGCGCATGCTCCAGTGCATATAAACTAGTTGAAAAAAAATCAAATATGTGTCCTTGGGTGCATGCTTAGGTCCCATGCAAGAAATGGGAATGAATTTCAAACACCATGGCACCATTGATTGCTGGCAAAACATTGAGATGCCTGCCTTTTAAATTCTAGTAAATCCAAAACCCGTCTAAAATTCATGAAACTTGGCATGCTATCATGGAGCGGCATCAACATGTCGTCGTAAAATTTTTGTCCCATTTGGTGCAGGTTTGGGTATATGCTTCTCACAAACCGGAGCTTCACACAACAAGTATGTTGGTTTTCGGTAGGGAACATCCCACCTTTGGGGAAAAAACGATATCCATTTCCTCTTATTGCTTTCAAATTTTTTTCTCATGTCAACATAGAACAACAGGAGTGTTGTGTGAATTTTCGTGACTTTTCGGGGTTCGTTTGGACATTTTTATGCATGAAGTGAGTTTTCAATGTATTTATGTGCATAATTCAAATTTGAACTACATGCACATGCTCCAGTGCATATAAACTGGTTGAAAAATAAAATCTGTGTCCTTGGGTGCATGCTTAGGTCCCATGCAAGAAATGGGAATGAATTTCAAACACCATGGCCCCGTTGATTGCCGGCAAAACATTGAGATGCCTGGATTTTAAATTCTAGTAAATCCAAAACCCGTCTGAAATTCATTAAACTTGGCATGCAATCATGGAGCGGCATTAACATGCCGTGGTAAAATTTTCGTCCCATTTGGGGCAGGTTTGGGTATATGCTTCTCACAACGAGCTTCTCACAACAAGCATGATGTTTTTCGGTAGGGAACGTCCCACCTTTGGTGACGAAATGATATCCATTGCCTCTTATTGCTTTCAAATTGTTTTCTCGTGTCAACATAGAACAACAGGACTGTTGTGTGAATTTTTGTGATTTTTCGGGGTTCATTTGGACATTTTATGCATTAATTGAGTTTTCAATGCATTTATGTGCATAGTTCAAATTTGAACTACATGCGGATGCTCCAATGCATATAAATTGGTTGAAAAATCAAATCTGTCTCCTTGGGTGCATGCTTAGGTCCCATGCAAGAAATGGGAATGAATTTCAAACACCAGGGCACCGTTGATTGCCGGCAAAACACTGAGATGCCTGGTTTTTAAATTCTAGTAAATCCAAAACTTGTCTGAAATTTATGAAACTTGGCATGCTATCATGGAGCGGCATCAACATGCCGTGGTACAAATTTTGTCCAATTTTGGGGCAGGTTTGGGTCTATGCTTCTCACAACCCGGAGCTTCTCACAACAAGCATGATGGTTTTCGGTAGGGAACGTCCCACCTTTGGGGACAAAATGATATCCATTGCCTCTTATTGCTTTCGATTTTTTTATCGTTTCAACATAGAACAACAGTAGTGTTGTGTCAATTTTTGTGATTTTTCGGGGTTCATTTGGACATTTTTGTGCATTAACTAAGTTTTCAATGCATTTATGTGCATAATTCAAATTTGAACTACATGCGCATGCTCCAGTGCATATAAATTGGTTGAAAAATCAAATTTGTGTCCTTGGGTCCATTGATTGCCAGCAAAACATTGAGATGCCTGGTTTTTTAATTCTAGTAAATCTAAAACTCGTCTGAAATTCATGAAACTTGGCATGCTATCATGGAATGGCACCCGACATGCTGTGGTATTTTTTGTCTCCATTTTGAGAGAAGGCGCACTCGAATAATGATAACCAACAAAGGCATTTTGAAAAAAATATCTGCTACTTTAATATCTCAAATGTTTGTATAATTCAAACTGTGTGCATTCTGTTAACCATTCACGTGATGCCACATGTCTTGGTTTTAATGGCTATAGGTTTTAATGGCTCTTGATCGCAAAGGTTTTAGATAGAACACCCGTATGCAAAGTGAGAGCAGGATTTGTGCATCTCTTGAACACAAACGGTTCTTTAGGATGACCAGTGTGAACCACTTACAAAAAATTTGGCGCGATTTGCATCTCTCATATTGGGTATGTTGCCATTTGTCAAACTAGAAAGATTGAGATTTGTTGATCTAGTAACATTGCCATTTGCCAACCTTGTAACACTGCGATTTGTCAAAATATGAAGCTAAAAATCACTAGCAATATCTAATTTTTGCAACTAAAATTCAGTAACTAAGCATACATGGAGGCGAGGAGGCATGTTCAGCTGGGCGTGCAGCGGGCGACGTAGTACTATTTGATTTGACAGCGGGCAGCGCAGTTCCTGATACGGCTTTAATGCAGACGAGGGAGACGGTAGCGGTTCCCAAAATGTTCAATGGCCAATGATGCATCCTCCTTCAATTAGCATCGTGTAAATGCATGAGGGAAGTAATGGGAGGACAACCAGGAAAAGAGGCAGCATGATGTGAATGCAATGCAGTTTGCACTCATATAAAGGCGCCCCTCCATTCCAATGCATCTACCACATCATACGCACCTAAGCATTTGCCTAAGCACCTACACTAACAAGCGCAAAAGTGCTCACTCCAGACTCAGGGCGGCGATGCACGCGAGCGGCCAGCGGCTGTGCCAGATGGTCCACGGTGCGGGACTGCGGCATGGCACCGTGGATTGTCTCCACACAGTGTTGGCTACCAGCTGGTGGATGGCCATTGTCGACGCCAGCTACGACTCTCAGTACAACTAGATGATCGTTCGCACCACCAACAGGTTCACCGTCATCAAGAAGCTCACGGACGACATCGCCGTACTCGTCTAGCCCGCGCGCCTGGGCTCCTCATTGCCTGCTAGCCTAATCGGCCTCCATGGTCGGAACCTCTTTCAAGCACTGGTGGCCCTGCAACTACCCGCCGACGCCACGAAGAATGTCCGCCTAGAGGTCATGCTCGCCGCAAGGCGCCTCACCATGCAAGAAACTGTCGACATACACATCCATGTGTATGAGCGAATCATTTACATAGGTATCTACAAGGCCAGTGAGGACACTACGAAGTTGGCCTTCTTCGACCGACTGGAATCCTTGGATGCCATTGTTGAGAAGCACCTTGACCTCTGATACGTCCATTTTTCATCATGATTTTATATCAATATTTATTGCATTATGGGCTGTTATTACACATTATGTCACAATACTTATGCCTATTCTCTCTTATTTTACAAGGTTTACATGAAGAGGGAGAATGCCGACAGCTGGGATTCTGGGCTGGAAAAGGAGCAAATATTGGAGACCTATTCTGCACAGCTCCAAAAGTCATGAAACTTCACTGAAGACGTTTTCAGAATATATAAAAAATACTCAGCGGAAGAGATTCACTAGGGGGGCCACACCCTGCCCACGAGGGTGGGGGCACGCCCTAACCCCCTGGGTGCACCCCCCGGTGGCCCTCCGGTGGCCATCTTCTTCTATATGAAGTCTTTCGATGGGAAAAAAATAAGAAGCCATCTTCTCAGACGAAACTCCGCCGCCACGAGGCGGAACCAATCTAGGGCTCCGACAGAGCTGTTCTGCCGGGGAAACTTCCCTCCGGGAGGGGGAAATCATCGCCATCGTCATCACCAACTTTCCTCTCATCGGGAGAGGGCAATCTCCATTAACATCTTCATCATCACCATCTCCTCTCAAAACCCTAGTTCATCTCTTGTATCCAATTCTTGTCTCCAAGTCCGGGATTGGTGCTAGTGGGTTGCTAGTAGTGTTAATTACTCCTTGTGGTTGATGCTAGTTGGTTTATTTGGTGGAAGATCGTATGTTCAGATCCTATATGCATATTAATACCCCTCTGATTATGAACATGTTTATGCTTTGTGAGTAGTTACGTTTGTTCCTGAGGACATGGGAGAAGTCTTGCTATTAGTAGTCATGTGAATTTGGTATTCGTTCGATATTTTGATGAGATGTATGTTGTCTCTCCTCTAGTGGTGTTATGTGAACGTCAACTACATGACACTTCACCATTATTTGGGCCTAGATGAAGGCATTGGGAAGTAATAAGTAGATGATGGGTTGCTAGAGTGACATAAGCTTAAACCCTAGTTTATGTGTTGCTTCGTAAGGGGCTGATTTGGATCCATATGTTTCATGCTATGGTTAGGTTTACCTTAATACTTTTTTTGTAGTTGTGGATGCTTGCAATAGACGTTAATCATAAGTGGGATGCTTGTCCAAGTAAGGGCAGTACCCAAGCACCGGTCCACCCACATTCAGATTATCAAAGTACCAAACGCGAATCATATAAGTGTGATGAAAACTAGCTTGATGATATTCCCATGTGTCCTCGGGAGCGCTTTTCTTTATATAAGAGTTTGTCCAGGCTTGTCCTTTGCTACAAAAAGGATTGGGCCACCTTGCTGCACCTTATTTACTTTTGTTACTTGTTGCTCGTTACAAATTATCTTATCACAAAACTATCTGTTACCACTTATTTCAGTACTTGTAGAGGATACCTTGCTGGAAACCGCTTATCATTTCCTTCTGCTCCTCGTTAGGTTCGACACTCTTACTTATCGAAAGGACTACGATAGATCCCCTATACATGTGGGTCATCAAGACTCTTTTCTGGCGTCGTTGCCGGGGAGTGAAGCACCTTTGGTAGGTGGAATTTGGTAAGGAAAAATTTATATAGTGTGCTGAAATTTACTGTCACTTGTTACTATAGAAAGTAATCCTCTGAGGGGCTTGTTTGGGGTATCTTCACCCCGACCAGTAGAGAAAAGAGTTGCTCCTCAACATACTGAACCTACTGAAAATGAAAGTGTTTGCTTTGAAATTCCTTCGGGTATGATAGAAAAACTGCTAACTAATCCCTTTTTAGGAGATGGAACAAAACATCCTACTGAGCATCTAATATATGTGGATGAAGTTTGTGGATTATTTAAGCTTGCAGGTGTACCCGGAGATGTTGTAAAGAAGAAGGTCTTCCCTTTATCTTTGAAGGGAGATGCATCGACATGGTATAGGTTATGTGATGATATGGGGTCTTGGAATTACAAACGATTGAAATTGGAATTTCATCAGAAGTTTTATCCTATGCATCTTGTTCATCGTGATTGCAATTATATATATATACATATATATATATATATATAATTTTTGGCCTCGTGAAGGAGAAAGCACTGCTCAAGCTTGGGGGAGGCTTAAATCAATGTTATATTCATGCCCCAATCATGAGCTCTCAAGAGAAATGATTATTCAAAATTTTTATGCTCGGCTTTCTGATAACAATCGCACCATGCTTGATACTTCTTGTGCTGGCTCTTTTATGATGAAGACTATTGAATTCAAATGGGATTTATTGGAAAGAATTAAATGCAACTTTGAAGATTGGGACCTCGACAAAGGTAAGGAGTCCGGTATGACACCTAGTTTTGATTGTGTTAAATCTTTTATGGATACTGATATTTTCCGTAAATTTAGCACTAAATATGGACTTGACTCTGAGATAGTAGCTTCTTTCTATGAATCTTTTGCTACTTATGTTGATCTCCCCAAGGAGAAGTGGTTTAAATATCATCCTCCCATAGTAGTAAAAGTAGCCGCACCTATTAAAGTTGAAGAAAAGATTGTCACTTATAATGATCCTATTGTTCCTACTTCTTATGTTGAGAAACCACCTTTTCCTATTAGGATAAAGGATCATGCTAAAGCTTCAACTGTGGTTCGTAAAAGCAATATTAAAACATATACACCTCCTGAGGAAGTTAAAGTTGAACCTAATATTGCTATTGTTAAAGATCTCTTGTCTGATAATATTGATGTGCATGTTATTTATTTCTGTGATGAAATTGCTAGAATTGCTAAACCTTGTGCTAAAGATAAACCTAGACCAGTGGTAGGCATGCCTGTTATTTCTGTTAAAATAGGAGATCATTGTTATCATGGCTTATGTGATATGGGTGCCAGTGCTAGTGCAATACCTATTAGCCTTTATAGAGAAATTATGCATGATATTGCACCTGTTGAGTTAGAAGATATTAATGTCACAATTAAACTTGCCAATAGAGATACTATTTCACCAATGGGAATTGTTAGAGATGTTGAAGTCTTGTGTGGGAAAACTAAATATCCTGCTGATTTTCTTGTTCTTGGTTCCCCACAAGATAGCTTTTGTCCCATTATTTTTGGTAGACCCTTCTTAAATACTGTTAATGCTACCATAGATTGCAAAAGGGATGTTGTTACTATCGGTTTAGATGATATGTCTCATGAATTTAATTTCTCTAAATTTAGTAGACAACACTGTGAAGAAGAGTTACCTAGTAAGGATGAAATTATTGGTCTTGCTTCTATTGCCGTACCTCCTAGTGATCCTTTAGAAAAATATTTGCTAGACCATGAAAATGATATGTTTATGAATGAAAGAAGGGAAATAGATGAAGTATTCTTTAAATAGGAACCTATTTTGAAAAACAATTTACCTATTGAAATCTTAGGGGATCCTGCTCCACCTAAGGGTGATCCCGTGTTTGAGCTTAAACCGCTGCCTGATACTCTTAAATATGCTTATCTTGATGAGAAAAAGATATATCCTGTTATTATTAGTGCTAACCTTTCAGAGCATGAGGAAGAGAGATTATTGAAAACTCTGAAGAAGTGCCGTGCTGCTATTGGGTATACTCCTGATGATCTTAATGGCATTAGTCCCACTCTATGTCAACATAAAATTAATTTGGAAGAAAATGCTAAACCAGTTCATGATCATCAACGACGGCTGAATCCCAAAATGAAAGAAGTGGTAAGAAAGGAAATACTAAAGCTCCTTGAGGCAGGTATAATCTATCTCCTTGCTGATAGTCAGTGGGTAAGTCATGTCCATTGTGTCCCTAAGAAGGGAGGTATTACTGTCGTTCCTAATGATAAAGATGAACTGATTCCTCAAAGAATTATTACAGGTTATAGGATGGTAATTGATTTCCGCAAATTAAATAACGCAACTAAAAAGGATCATTACCCATTACCTTTTATTGATCAAATGCTAGAAAGATTATCCAAACATACACATTTTTGCTTTCTAGATGGTTATTCTGGTTTCTCTCAAATACCTATGTCAGCCAAAGATCAATCAAAGACTACTTTTACTTGCCCTTTTGGTACTTTTGCTTATAGACGTATGCCTTTTGCTCTATGTAATGCACCTGCTACCTTTCAAAGATGCATGATGGCTATATTCTCTGACTTTTGTGAAAAGATTTGTGAGGTTTTCATGGACGATTTCTCTGTCTATGGATCTTCTTTTGATGATTGCTTGAGCAACCTTGATCGAGTTTTGCAGAGATGTGAAGAAACTAATCTTGTCTTGAATTGGGAAAAGTGCCACTTTATGGTTAATGAAGGTATTGTCTTGGGGCACAAAGTTTTTGAAAGAGGTATTGAGGTTGATAAAGCCAAGGTTGATGCTATTGAGAAGATGCCATGTCCCAAGGACATCAAAGGTATAAGAAGTTTCCTTGGTCATGCCGGATTTTATAGGAGGTTCATTAAGGACTTCTCAAAAATTTCTCAGCCTCTGACTAATTTATTACAAAAAGATATACCATTTGTTTTTGATGATGATTGTGTAGAAGCATTTGAAATTCTTAAGAAAGCATTGATCTCTGCACCTATTGTTCAGCCACCTGATTGGAATTTACCCTTTAAAATTATGTGTGATGCTAGTTATTATGCTGTAGGTGCTATTCTAGGGCAAAGAGTTGATAAGAAATTAAATGTTATTCAATATGCTAGTAAAACTCTAGACACTACTCAAAGAAATTATGCTACTACTGAAAAAGAATTCTTCGTAGTTGTATTTTCTTGTGATAAGTTCAGACCTTATATTGTTGATTCTAAAGTAACTATTCACACTGATCATGCTGCTATTAAATATCTTATGGAAAATAAAGATGCTAAACCTAGAATTATTAGAAGGGTTCTCTTGCTACAAGAATTTGACTTACATATTGTTGATAGAAAGGGAGCTGAGAACCCCGTTGCAGACAACTTCTCTAGGTTAGAAAATGTGCTTGATGACCCACTACCTATTGATGATAGATTTCCTGATGAGAAATTAAATGTCATAAATGCTTCTCATACTGCTCCATGGTATGCTGATTATGCTAATTACATTGTTGCTAAGTTTATACCACCTAGTTTCACATACCAGCAAAAGAAACAGTTCTTCTTTGATTTGAGGCATTACTTTTGGGATGACCTACATCTTTATAAAGAAGGAGTAGATGGTGTTATTAGACGTTGTGTACCTGAGCATGAACAGGAACAGATCCTACACAAGTGTCACTCCGAAGCTTATGGAGGACACCATGCTGGAGATAGAACTTCACATAAGGTATTTCAATCTGGTATTTATTGGCCTACTCTCTTCAAGGATGCCCGTAAGTTTGTCTTATCTTGTGATGAATGTCAAAGAATTGGTAATATTAGTAGACGTCAAGAAATGCCTATGAACTCTTCACTCGTTATTGAACCATTTGATGTTTGGGGCTTTACTATATGGGACCCTTTCCTTCCTCTAATGGATATACACATATTTTAGTTACTGTTGATTACATTACTAAGTGGGTAGAAGCTATTCCAACTAGTAGTGCTGATAACACTTCTATTAAAATGCTTAAAGAAGTTATTTTCCAAGATTTGGAGTCCCTAGATATTTAATGACTGATGGTGGTTCACATTTCATTCATGGTGCTTTCCGTAAAATGCTTGCTAAATATGATGTTAATCATAGAATTGCATCTCCTTATCACCCACAGTCTAGTGGTCAAGTAGAATTGAGTAATAGAGAGCTCAAATTAATTTTGCAAAAAACTGTTAATAGATCTACAAAAAATTGGTCCAAGAAACTTGATGATGCATTATGGGACTATAGAACTGCATATAAAAATCCTATGGGTATGTCTCCGTATAAAATGGTTTATGGAAAAGCATGTCACTTACCTCTCGAACTAGAACACAAGGCATATTGGGCTATTAAAGAGATCAATTTCGATTTTAAACTTGCCGACGAGAAGAGGTTATTTGATATTAGCTCACTTGATGAATGGAGAACCCAAGCCTATGAAAATGCCAAGTTGTTTAAAGAAAAAGTTAAAAGATGGCATGGCAAAAGATACAAAAGCGTGAGTTTAATGTAGGTGATTATGTATTGCTATACAACTCTCGTTTGAGATTTTTTGCAGGAAAACTTCTCTCTAAATGGGAAGGTCCTTACGTTATCAAAGAGGTCTACCGTTCCGGTTCCATAAAAATCAACAACTTCGAAGGCACAAATCCGAAGGTGGTGAACGGTCAAAGAATCAAACATTATATCTCAGGTAATCCCATAAATGTTGAAACCAATATTATTAAAACCGTAACCTCGGAGGAATACATAAGGGACACTTTCCGGAACGTTTCAGACTCCAAAAAGGAATAGGTATGTGGTACGGTAAGTAAACCGACTCCAAAACAGTTTTAAGGCAATATTTCTCCGTTTTGGAATATTTAGAAAAATAGAAAAATAAGAAGCAGTCCGGAAAAGGACAAGAGGGCTCCACGAGGGTGGAGGGCGCGCCCTACCCCCCTGGGCGCGCCCCCTACCTCGTGGGCACCTCGTGTGCTCTCCGGACTCCTTTTTCTTACACATTCCGTATTTTGGTCGTTAAAAATTCATTATATAAACTCCCGGAAGTTTTGGCTCCCGTATCACGCAAAAATCTCCTTTCTTTGTTTCGAGCTGTCCTGCTGCAGATTTGAGCAACATGTCGTCCCAGGATTTGGAAGGAGAGAGTTATGTGGCCGATTACCTTGTTGATCCTAAAGTCTATGGGGATGTTGAGCATTGTGGTTGGACTATGGAAGAAGAATAGGACTATAAACCTAAGGGAAAGGAGGAGACGAGCTCAGATGAAGATGAAGTCCCACTACCTCAACCTGGGGACATCCATGTGGAGTTCAAAAAGTCAAGCCTCCCTGATAGAGTAAAGAAACCTAAGATCGAGTTTATCCCTTTTCGCCTCTTGCAGGAAAACAACCAGGAACTATGAAAAAAGATACTGAGCCTGGAGCAGGAGATCGAGGACCTAAGGGACCAAAATTCTGTCCTCAAGCGTAAATTAAAGAAGAAACCTACGCAATCAACAAAACCATCACCTTCTCCACCAACAAAGAAGAATTGAGTATCTGGTATGGGCACTCCACTTGGCAACTGCCAAGCTTGGGGGAGTGCCTCGGTATCGTATCACCATCATTTTTACCTTTACCGTTTTTCTTAGTTCGATCCTTTTGGTAATATCTTGATCTACTAGAATAAAAGTTTTTAGTATGATCTAGTCGTGAGTTTTGCTTTATAATCCTTCTATGTAATCAAGTCCGTGAGCTATATAATAAATATTAGTGTTGAGTCAAGGGCTTGATTATTTTGCCATGACCCTAAGGGAATAAAAGAAAAGAGAAAGAAATAAAAAGAAACAAAGAGATCATGTGAGTCTCATGGAGAGTAATGAGCTCACATAGAAAAAGTATGATGAATAAAAGTTATTAAGAGTTGACAAACATAGTTTTGGTCATCGTTGCAATTAATAGGAAGTAATAAGGAAAGAGAGGTCTACACATATAGATATACTATCTTGGACATCTTTTATGATTGTGAGCAATCATTAAAATATGACATGCTAAAGAGTTGAAGTTGGACAAGGAAGACAACATAATGGGTTATGTTTTCTTACATCTGAGATAAATTATATTGTCATGGATCATCCAACATGGTTGAGCTTGTCTTTCCCCCTCATGCTAGCCAAATTCATCGCACCAAGTAGAGATACTACTTGTGCTTCCAAATAGCCTTCAACCAGTTTTGTCATGAGAGTCCACCATACCTACCTATGGATTGAGTAAGATCCTCCAAGTAAGTTGTCATCGGTGCAAGCAATAAAAATTTCTCTCTAAATATGTATGACTTATTAGTGTGGGAGAAATAAGCTTTATACGATCGTGTGATATGAAAGAAATAAAAGCGACAGACTACATAATAAAGGTCGATATCACAAGTGGCAATATAAAGTGACGTTCTTTCGCATTAAGATTTTGTGCATCCAACTACAAACGCGCATGACAACCTCTGCTTCCCTCTACGAAGGGCTTATCTTTTACTTTTATCTCCTACATTGACTAAGAGTCATGGTGATCTTCACCCTTCCTTTTTACATTTTATCCTTTGGCAAGCACAGTATGTTGGAAAGATCCTACTATATATGGCTAATTGGATGTGAGTTTTCATGAACTATTACCGTTTACATTACCCTTGAGGTAAAACGTTGGGAGGCAAAACTATAAGCCCCCATCTTTCTCTGTATTCGATCAAAACTCCATACCCATAAGTATTGCGTGAGTGTCAGCAATTGTGAAAGACTATATGATAGTTGAGTATGTGGACCTACTGAAAAGCTCTTATACATTGACTCTTTCCTATGTTATGATAAATTGCAATTGCTCCAATGACTGAGATTATAGTTTGTTAGTTTTCAATGATGTTTACGATTCATACTTGAAATTGTGATTGAATTATTACTCTAGCATAAGAAATCATATGAAAAGAATTATATAAGTTGATGTTCTAAGAATGATCATGATGCCCTCATGTACGCATTTTATTTTTATCGACACCTCTATCTCTAAACATGTGGACATATTTTTCGATTTCGGCTTTTCGCTTGAGGACAAGCGAGGTCTAAGCTTGGGGGAGTTGATACGTCCATTTTGCATCATGCTTTTATATCGATATTTATTGCATTATGGGCTTTTATATCGATACTTATGCCTATTCTCTCTTATTTTACAAGGTTTACATGAAGAGGGAGAATGCTGGCAGCTGGGTTTCTGGGCTGGAAAAGGAGCAAATATTGGAGACCTATTCTGCACAGCTCCAAAAGTCCTGAAACTTCACGGAAGACGTTTTCAGAATATATAAAAAATACTCAGCGGAAGAGATTCACCAGGGGGGCCACACCCTGCCCACGAGGGTGGGGGGTGCGCCCCCTGGTGGCCCTCCGATGGCCATCTTCTGCTATATGAAGTCTTTCGATGGGAAAAAAATAAGAGGCCACCTTCTCGGAAGAAACTCCGCCGCCACGAGGCGGAACCTTGGCGGAACCAATCTAGGGTTCCGGCAGAGCTGTTCTGCCGGGGAAACTTCCCTCCGGGAGGGGGAAATCATCGACATCATCATCACCAATGCTCCTCTCATCGGGAGAGGGCAATCTCCATCAACATCTTCATCAACACCATCTCTTCTCAAAACCCTAGTTCATCTCTTGTATCCAATTCTTGTCTCCAAGTCCGAGATTGGTGCTAGTAGGTTGCTAGTAGTGTTAATTACACCTTGTAGTTGATGCTAGTTGGTTTATTTGGTGGAAGATCATATGTTCAGATCCTATATGCATATTAATACCCCTTTGATTATTAACATGTTTATGCTTTGTGAGTAGTTACGTTTGTTCCCGAGGACATGGGAGAAGTCTTGCTATTAGTAGTCATGTGAATTTGGTATTCGTTTGATATTTTGATGAGATGTATGTTGTCTCTCCTATAGTGGTGTTATGTGAACGTTGACTACATGACACTTCACCATTATTTGGGCCTAGAGGAAGGCATTGGGAAGTAATAAGTAGATGATGGGTTGCTAGAGTGACAGAAGCTTAAACCCTAGTTTATGCGTTGCTTCGTAAGGGGCTGATTTGGATCCATATGTTTCATGCTATGGTTAGGTTTACCTTAATACTTTTGTTGTAGTTGCGGATGCTTGCAATAGAGGTTAATCATAAGTGGGATGCTTGTCCGAGTAAGGGCAGTACCCAAGCACCGGTCCACCCACATATTAGATTATCAAAGTAACGAACGCGAATCATATGAGTGTGATGAAAACTAGCTTGATGATATTCCCATGTGTCCTCGGGAGCGCTTTTCTTTATATAAGAGTTTGTCTAGGCTTGTACTTTTCTACAAAAAGTATTGGGCCACCTTGCCGCACCTTATTTACTTTTGTTACTTGTTGCTCGTTACAAATTATCTTATCACAAAACTATCTGTTACCACTTATTTCAGTACTTGCAGAGAATACCTTGTTGAAACCGCTTATCATTTCCTTTTGTTCCTCGTTGGGTTCGACACTCTTACTTATCGAAAGGACTATGATAGTTCCCCTATACTTGTGGGTCATCAACCTCGCCACAAAAACCGTCGCTCCTTAGCCGTCGGTCGGTAGCACGATGCACTAAGTTGAGGAGGAGGTGGTCGTACGTTGATGGATGCATCTTTCTTCTTGCATAATTATATGCATCACTGTAACCAGTACTCCGTCCGTAAATTTATAAGTTGTGCTGCCAGTGTCTATCTTGTTACTTTTTGATTATTTTTGTTTTTGAACACATGTTGATTGGCTTGAATGAAGGTCTATCTCGCCATTAGGCGTCGGAGCGCGCTGTGCTCACTGTTATGTGCCGCGGCGCGCTCTGCTCGCGTCCGTTGGCGCGCTCTGCTCGCGTCCGTTGGCACGCTCTGCTCGCGTTCGTTGGCGCGCTCAGCTTGTGGACAACTTTTCCTTGCACCTTCAACTGCTATATGCATATATATATGGTTGCTCACCGTTGAGGCGACCACGGAGCGCTCTGCTCGCGTCCCTTCGTGCGCGCTCTGCCAGCGGTAGGGCGTGCGCCTGATCACGTCAGGCCCCCATATGCATGCGGTTGCGCCGCATGCATTGCCACACGATGCAGTTACGTGCGGCACGATGGAGTTACGCGGTGCAAATTAGAACTGCCATCAAGGCCTGTCGATATTCCTGGCCATCCGGCTTCCCCTTTAATTCCCGTGGCTATTATAACCTTAGTCTCTTCAACCTTTCAATCGCACCCGAGAACACAACAAGCACACCCACAACGACACATAGAGAGGGGATGTCTAGCGGCACTACAATGTAGTTCGGCGAGCATAGAGTGGAGACCCACGCGAGGGAGACGGATCTGTCGGTGGTGTACACCATCGACCCGACCGTGGTGGACGACTACATCAACATCGTTGAGCAGTTGCCTGTTGGAGACAAGTACAAGGTGGTCGGCATCGACCTCCAGTACACCGCCGTTCGTCCAGGCATAGATCAAAAGGTTGCCATCGCCCAGTTGTGTGTGTGCCATCATGTCCTCATCTACCACTACTACATGGCCACAGAGCCTTGCGACCATTTCAACAGGTTTGTCAATAGCATGGACTACAAGTGTGCCACGATGGATACCAAAGATGATGTAAAAGCGTTCAGTGTTACGGGCTTGGCCTGTAAGAACCTTGTCGAAATCCATGACCACTACAGGGTCTGGAGCAGCATGAAGCAGGACTCCCTGGTCGAACTCGCCTCGGCCATCATCGACCCCTACTACGAAAAGATGAAACAGGATGCCCAGAGAACAAGTCCCGTATCATGGCACAAGGCCTGGATGCGGCAATTGGATGAACCTCACCTCAGGTTCACGACCAAGAGCGTGTACACATTCTATGAGATGCATAGGCAGATCGTTGACATGAGGAAGTGCCTTGTTACCCAAATTGATGAGCCCGGATCGACCACAAGCAGAGCAAGCATCACAAGAAGTAAATGATGATCAGATGATCGTTTATGCTAGTTAATCATGCATGTAATATATAGTTTACTTTATTGGTGTGTGGAAATGCCATGTGTGTAGTAGCCATCCTATGTAATTATGCATGTAATAGTTTACTTTGGTGTGTGCAAATGCCATGGTTGTAGTAGCCACCTATGTACGTGGATGTTTAATTTGGTTATGCAACCATGTCCTTGTAAGTGTGTATATAATGTTGTTGTTCTGTATGCAATCCCATCGCACAACACACATGTCTTATTAGTAGCAACCGTCTGTGTTATTATTGGTCTTTGCACACATTTCTGATTACAGACCTGTTTGCCGCGTATCACACACATCCTGTTATATTGAACCGTTTTTGTTCTCTTGTCTCAACACAAACAGTTCATTAGTGTGAACCGCATGCCATATATCGCACACACCTTGAATCTGGCTGACCGTTTCTTTTCTTATTCCTAATCACAAACAATTCATTCGAGTGAACCGTATGCTGTATATCACAAACAACTTCATCTGACTGCCCGTTTCTTTTGTTCCTCCTCATCGCAAACAATTAAGTGGACTGAACCGTATGCCTTGCATCACACACACACCTTAAATCTGAACCGTGTTTGATGCATCCTCCATCGCAAACGTTTTGCACCTTTTTTGACGGGTTTTTTACACCACCGTTTGCGGTTATGGCATGGCACATAGTTTCATCGAAGGATCTCTGATCGTAGTGTCGCGTTAGCAGCATCCTGCAGTAGTGATGATATAATATGACACTAGTGGTATCTCGCTAGCCCTTTCTGAGACCATAAAACATAAATGCAGAGCACCTCCAAAGTTCAAGAAGTGACTAAACATTGTAATTCATGTTAGAAAAGATCCAGTCATGATGCACCCAATATTAGCTACACACAATGCATAAGCATGACAGCAGTGCTCTCAGCTTCTGGCACTTATTTTAGAAGGTGATGACACAACATAAATGTAAATAGATAGTCCCTTCGCAGAGGTAAGCAGTGATTTGCAGCGCTGCGAGAGCTCAAGTTTCTAAAATAGAGGTAAATGAAATTTTGAGAGATGCACCCTTCTTGTTTACTTTGCGACCATTAGTTATCTATATCTTCCATGCTAAACACGTTAGTGGCGGTTCTCAAGCAATAAAGTAAAGGTTATGACTCCGTAGGAGTTTTTGTGTGATTATTTGTAAGCTCAATTCTTTTTGCAGTTTGGGACTGATACGTCTCCAACGTATCTATAATTTATGAAGCATTCATGCCAATATATTATCATTCTTGGATGTTTACAATCATTTTATAGAAACTTTATATCATTTTTTGGGACTAACCTATTGCCCAGTGCCAGTTGCTATTTTTGCTTGTTTTTTACATCGCAGGAAATCAATATCAAATGGAGTACAAACACCGCGAAACTTTTTGTGGATTTTTTATGGACCAGAAGACCACCAGTGGGCCAGAGCAGCACCTGGGGGTGCCCTGAGGGGGGCGCAACCCACCAGGGTGCCCCGTGGGGGCCAGGAGCGCCCAGGTGAGTTGTGCCCACCTCGGTGGCCTCCCGCACCCCCTCTTCACCCTATAAACTCACAAATATTCCAAAAACCGTGGGGTAACCCTAGATCAGAAGTTCCGCCGCCGCCAGGTTCTGTAGCCACCGAAAACCAACCTAGACCCCGTTACTGCACTCTGTCGAAGGGGGAAATCATCACCGGTGGCCATCTTCATCATCCCGGCGGTCACCATGATGATGATAGAGTAGTCCACCCTCGGGGCTGAGGGTTTGTACCAGTAGCTATGTGTTTAATATTTCTCTCTCGTGTTCTTGAGATGTCACGGTCTTGATGTATCGCGGGCTTTGTTAATATAGTCAGATCATGTGGTGTTTTCCCCTCTCTATCTTGTTTTGATGAATTGAGTTTTTCCCTTTGAGATTTGGTTGTTATTGGATTGAATACTTTTATGGATTTATGAGCACTTGATATATGTCTTGCAAATGAATACTCATGGTGACAATGGGGTATTATTTTGATTCACTTAATATATGTCTTGGCGCTGAACTCGCGGATTCCCGAGGTGACATTGGGGTAATCTATGCATAGGGGTTGATGCATGTTGTTGTCTTTGTTTCTTCGTAGAAATCTTGCGGCACTCTTTGAGGTTCTTTGTGTTGGATTGAGTATTATGAATCTGAAATTATTTGATGTTATTTTAGTATGAATTCTTGGATAGATCGATCGAAAAGAATAGCTTCGAGGTGGTTTCGTACCCTACAAACGATTTCTTCTTATGTTCTTCGCTAGATAGGAACTTTGGAGTGATTCCTCATCACACTTTGAGAGGTGGTTATATGATCCAATTATATTAGCACTGTTGAGAGATTGCACTAGCGAAAGTACGGACCCTAGACCTCATTTTCAAGCATTGCAATACCGTTTTTGTGCCTGTTTACTATTTGCTACCTTGCTGTTTTTATTTATTCAGATTATAAAAATATATTTCTACCATCAATATTACACTTCTATCACCATCTCTTTGCCGAACTAGCGCACCTATACAAATTACCATTGTATTTGGTGTGTTGGGGACACAAGAGACTTTTTATTATTTGGTTGCCGGGTTGTTTGAGAGGGACCATCTTCATCCTCCACCTCCCACAGATTGATAAACCATAGGTCATGCACTTGAGGGAAAATTGCTATTGTTCTACAAAACTCTGCGCTTGGAGGCCCAACACGTGTCTACAAGAATAAAGTTGCGTAGTAGACATTAGGGACTGGGCATCCCTATTACTGCCCCCTTCTCATGCAGTGGTGAGTGAATAAACACTCATCCTGAGAATAACCCACTTAGCATGGAAGATACCGACTACCTCCTGTCGCTCTATGAACAATCCAGGCACACCAAAAGGATATTTATTTGAAGTTTTTAGAGGTGGCACATGCAAATTTACTTAGGACGGCAGGGTAATACCGCATATAGGTAGGTATGGTGGACTCATCTGGAATAACTTGGGTTTATGGTTTTGATGCACAAGCAGAGTTCCCACTTAGTACAGGTGAAGGCTAGCAAATAGGTTGAGAAGCGGCCAGCTAGAGAGCAACAACGGTCATGAACATGCATTATGCATAAGTAACATTGGATACTAGCAAGAGTAGGATATGAACACTATGAACATAAATATCATAGACGCCATGTTGGTTTTGATTCAACTACATGCATGAACATGTGCCAAGTCAAGCCACTCGAACATTCGAAGGAGGATACCATATCATCATACTACATCACAATCATTTTAACGCAATGTTGACATCCAAGATAAATCATTATCCACTCCTAGCTACTTATGCATGTCATGAGAAAATATAATCTCTAACTGTCATTGCAAACATGTTTAATCATAATGGGTTTAATCATGGATACTAGGTTAAACATATTTATAAAAATAGAACAAGTTGAGTTCATAACTGTTTCTCTCTGCCATGGCCAGTTCATCAAATATCGTCATTAATGCCTTTCACTTGCACGACCGAACGATATGAAAATAATAACAGTGAAAGAGTGCCATGGACTAAGCTGGAATCTGCAAACATTTTATTCAACAGGAGAAGACAAGGTAAAATGGGCTCTTTGTTAGATCAACAATAATGCATATGAGAGCCACTCAACATTTTCATCATGGTCTTCTCCTCGGTATGACTCAATAAAAAGAAAAGAAATTCAGAGAAACACACTGAAATATTTTTGGAGTTTTTGTTTTTTCGAGAACAAGAAAATAAAAGGGAAAGAAAAAACAAGAAAAACTATTTACACGGGAAAGCTCCCAACAAGCAAAAGAAGAACAAGGAAATCTTTTTGGGTCTTCTTTTTAGTACTACAGAAATTTAAACTAGGAAGAAAAATAAAAAGAAGCAGGAAATATGTTTGGATTTTCTCAAAGTTTTGCAAACACACAAGAAGAAAGCCAGAAAATAAATTTAACATGGATAATAGAATGAAAAAGTATGTACACCGACAACTGGAATGAAATGAGTGAACATGAATGTAATGTCGGTGGAAATACGTACTCCCCGAAGCTTAGGCTTTTGGCCCAACTTGGTAATCTAGTAGCTTGCAGAGTGATGAGGGTGATAGCTCACGGAGGCTCTCGTGCGGATGCCTCAGCCTGCCGTGCGTCCACAACCGCCGTGTTATGAGCTCGGGCCTCGCTCTCAAGAACAAAATATCTTCCCCTACTGTGAACATCAAAGAGAGTAGGTGCAGACAAATATGTGTGCACAACGGAACTTTGATTAAACAACAGTTTATAGGTGAAATTATGGGGTTCACCTCTAAGGATATTATGGCATTTCATAGCATCAAAGTCTAAATATTGCGTGGGCAAAATGGGGTCATAGGGCAAAGGTGAAACACCTAGCTCTCTTGCTACTCGTGTGGCATAAACTCCACCATAGAAATAACCACTACTAGCATTGTCTTGCAACCTGCGTGGAACAATCGCTCCAAGATTATAACTTTTGTCACCGATGAGAGAGGTGCGTATGAGGATCAAGTCTGGAGCACAGAGTGTACTACAATCTTGTTTGCCTACAATACATTTTCCATTAAATAATGCAAAGTACTGAATTGCGGGAAAATGAATGCTCTTTATTCTACCTTGCATCACTCCCCTAGTCTGACCATAGCAAAGACTAGTCAAGAATGTTTGAAACTCAGATCTTGGTGGTTCGGCAAGCGAACCCCAGAATGGGATTTTGCAGTGGTGAGCAAATCTCTCTAAAGATATGGTAAATGGTTTTTCATATAGTTTAAATGACACCCTAGACTCACGGGGACCGAATTTAAATCCATTGACAAATGATTCAGTGAGAGTGTGGTGTTGGTTGGACTTATATGAAATGTAGGGACCGAGATTAGAATTGTGAACATATTGCTCAAATTCCTCCTCAATGCCCACACTCACCATATAATAGTTGCATGGCCATAAGCATGTTTTGGTGGCGGCATCTCATATGGATCTTTCACTTGTTTCAACATAAGACTGATGAACGGAGCTGTCACTAGAAGATGCCTCCGAGGATCTCCTTCTCGAAGAACTCCTTCCAAAGAGGTTCATCATATTCGCGTACAATTTTTTGAAAATTTTTGGGTGACAAAAATTTGTCAACAAAACTTCACAAGATTGATAGCAACTACTCATAGGGATGCATAGAGGCCAAAGCAAGCATTCAAACTACTTAAAACTCTAATAATTCAACATGCAAGCTCATCTACAACAACACCAAGAGTAGCTAATTATTCAAAATATAAGCCGCTAAAGCAAAAACTAATTAGACAAACAGACGAGTCACAAACCAAGCAACAATCCCTCAAAATAGTTTTGGAAATGGAGCTTCGAGCAAAGAGATCGAAATCCGCGGGTTTGAGAGCAAGAACACGAGAGAGAGCAATGGTGATTTTTTTCTGGAGGTAGGCGGTGATGTGGGATGAAGAGATAAGTGAGGGGGCCCACGTGGGGACCACAACCCACCAGGGCGCGCCTGGGGTCCTAGCGCGCCCAGGTGGGTTGTGCCCACCTGGTGCACCTCCCTCTGGTATTACTTGCACTAGAAATTCTTAAATATTCAGAAAAAATCGCATTAAATTTTCAGAACATTTCGAGAACTTTTATTTTTGGGTCATTTTCTATTGCACAGGAAATTTAGAAAATAGACAAAACATGGCATGTTATTTTATTTAAGTAATTAAAATATAAAACAAAAGGTAGAGACAGAAGGTAGTGCTCACTAAATTCATCAACTTCATACCTCTACAAAATGATCCATTAATAAGGTTGATCAAGTCTTATTAACACCCACTTTTGATTAGTATGAAACCGAAGAACTTTCATAAATCACTAAGTTCCCTCAATGGGGATATGAATGTCCCCAACAGTAAGCATTTCACATTTATTTTTAAAGTAGGTAAAGGTAGTTGAAAACTTCCAATAGTGATTGTTGGAGATTTTTCAATAACATTAATACCATTCACTTGGAATTGTTTCTCTGGAAAGTGCACTATAATCTCATTACCATTGATATGAAAAGTGACCTTGCTTTTATTGCAATCAATAACAACCCCTACAGTATTCAAGAAGGGTCTACCAAGGATAATCAACATGTTGTCGTCCTCGGGCATCTCAAGTATAACAAAGTCAGTAAAAATAGTGACATTAGCAACAATAACAAGCACATCCTCACAAATAGCAATAGGTATGGCAGTTGATTTTTCAGCCATTTGCAAAGATATTTCAGTAGGTGTGAGTTTATTCAAATCAAGTCTTTTATATAAAGAGAAAGGCATAACAGTAACACCAGCTCCTAAATCACATAAAGCAGTTTTCACACAATTTCTTTTGATGGAGCAAGGTATAGTTGGTATTCCCGGATCTCCAAGTTTTTTAGGTACTCCATCTTTAAAAGTATAGTTAGCAAGCCTGGTGGGGATTTCAGCTTCCGGTATTTTTCTCTTATTGGTGATGAACTCTTTCATGTACTTTGCATAAGGAGGCATCTTTAAGATATCAGTCAAGCGAGTACGCAAAAAGACTGGCCTAAGCATTTCATCAAAGCGTTCAAATTCTTCATCATCTTTCTTTTTAGTTTACTTAGGTGGGAAGGGCATAGGTTTTTGAAGCCATGGTTCTCTTTCCTTACCGTGTTTTCTAGCAACAAAGTCACTTTTATCATATATTTTATTCTTGGGTTGTGGGTAAGATCAACTGCTGGTTCTATCTCAACATCATTGTTTGATTTTTTATTATTTGTTTGAGTATCTTCATGAACCTCATCATTATCTTTTTCATTATCAAAAGGTGAGCGTTCACTACCAGATTGAGTTTCAGCATCAGAGATAGAAACTTCATTATCATTATCAGGAGGTTTTTCTACTTCAGGTTCACTAGAGGCATGCAAAGTCCTATCATTTTTCTTCTTCTTTTTCTTTTTAGAAGGTCTACGTGCATCAGTGTTAACTCTTTGAGAGTCTTGTTCAATTCTTTTTGGATGTCCCTTAGGATAAAGTGGTTCCTGAGTCATTCTACCTCCTCTAGTCATTACTCTAACAACATGATCATTGATATTATTATTCATTTCATCAAGCAACTCTATTTGAGATTTAGCAACTTGTTCTAACTGGGTTTGAACCATAGAAGCATGCTTCCCCACACCTCTAACATCATTTGAGATTCTAAATAACAAGTCACTCAAGCGAGCACTCATATCAGAATTATATTTCAATTGTTTCATAACATTTGCATTGAAGTGATCTTGCTTTCTAATGTAATTTTCAAACTCATAAAGGCATTGGCTAGGGTGCATATTGTGAGGATTATCATTATCATTGAATTTCATTAGAGAATTTACCTCTACCACCTTAGGTTGTGGTGGTGTATCAAGTCCATGTATTTCTTCAATAGGAGGAAATTTTTTAACATCCTCAGCTTTAATACCTTTTTTCTCTCATAGATTTCTTCGCCTCTTTCATATCTTCAGGACTGAGATACAAAGATACCCCTATTCTTAGGAGTGGGTTTAAGCGGTGGTTCAGGAGGAGTCCAATCATCATAATTTTTCAATATGTTATTCAATAATTCTTTAGCTTGCCCAATAGTTCGTTCCCTGAAAACACAACCATCACAACCATCTAGGAAATCCCTAGAAGTATCGGTTAGTCCATTATAGAAGATATCAAGTATTTCATTTTTCTTATGAGGATGATTAGGCAAAGCATTAAGTAATTGGAGAAGCCTCCCCCAAGCTTGTGGGAGACTCTCTTCTTCAATTTGCACAAAATTAAATATTTCTTGTAAGGTAGCTTGTTTCTTATGAGCAGGAAAATAGTTTTCAGAGAAGTAATAAATCATATACTAGGGACTACGCACACAACTAGGAGCAAGAGTATTGTACCAAGCTTTAGCATCACCCTTTAATGAGAACGGAAATAATTTGAGAATATAGTAATAACGAATCTTCTCATCATGAGCAAAAAGGGTGGCTATGTCATTCAACTTAGTAAGATGTGCCACAACAGTTTCAGTTTCATAACCATGGAAAGGATCAGATTCAACCAAAGTAATTAACTCTGGGTCGATAGAGAATTCATAATCCTTATCATCAATAAAGATAGGTGAAGTAGCAAACTTAGGATCACATTTCATTTTAGCATTCAAAGATTTCTCTTTATACTTGCATAATAATTTCTCTCGATCATCTGTATCCTTACAAGCAAGAATATCTTTAGTTGTCTCCTCATTCATAACATAACCTTCCGGTACCTTAGGAAATTCATATCTAGGGGGACTAGTTCTAATAGGTGTTTCAAGATTTTCAGTTTCAAGCTCATCATCAGTTTCAACAATATCATGCTGTCTTACTCTAGCAATTTGTTCATCAAGAAATTCACCTAGTGGCACATCATCATCAAGCAAGGTACTAGCATCATCAAGAGTAGCATTCATAGCATAAGCAACATCATCAATAACTTGTGACATATCAGGATTAATAGCATGTGGTGGTGTTGCAAGTTTACTTTTAACAGAAGGTGAATCAAGTGTGGAGCTAGATGGTTGTTCCTTACCTCCCGTCGTCTTAGGGGGGAAAATCTTGGTCTTAGCATCCTTCAGATTCTTCATAGTGATAAATTTATAATAATCCCAAGTGACTCAAAAAATATAGCTATGCTCCCCGGCAACGGCGCCAGAAAAAGGTCTTGATAACCCACAAGTATATGGGATCGCAACAGTTTTCGACGATAGAGTATTCAACCCAAATTTATTAATTCGACACAAGGGGAGCCAAATAATATTTGTAAGTATTAGCAGCTGAATTGTTAATTCAACCACACCTGGAGATTAATTATCTGCGGCAAAGTGATCAGTAGCAAAGTAGTATGATAGTTTTGATAGTAGTAGTAGCAGCAATAGTAACACTAACAGTTAGCAATAGTTTGGTAGTAGATGCAACAGTAACAATAGCAGTAGTAACTTAGCAAGAACCATATGTAGGAAAATCGTAGGCATTGGATCGGCGATTTGTTGGAATCATCATGTGACACTTATAACCTAGGGCGATACGGCACTAGCTCCAGTTCATAAATATAATGTAGGCATGTATTTCGTAAATAGTCATACGAGCTTATGGAAAGAACTTGCATGACATCTTTTGTCCTACCCTTCCATGGCAGCAGGGGCCTATTGGAAATTGAGGCATATTAAGGCCTCCTTTTAATAGAGAACCAGAACAAAGCATTAACGCACGATGAATACATGAACTCCTCAAACTACTGTCATCACCGGGAAGTGTCCCGACTATTGTCACTCCGGGGTTGCCGGATCATAACATGTAGTAGGTGACTATAACTTGAAAGATCGGATCTAGAACATAGATATAATGGTGGTAACATAAACGGTTCAGATCTGAAATCATGGCACCTGGGCCCAAAGTGACAAGCATTAAGCATAGCAAAGTCATAGCAACATCAGTCTCAAAACATAGTGGATACTAGGGATCAAGCCCTAACAAAACTAACTCGATTACATGATGAA